>NC_080789.1:125670479-125970479 GCF_028018385.1 Neofelis nebulosa
CTCATATGTGGAATGTAAGATACAAAACAGATGAACATAAGGCAAGGGAAGCAAAAATAATATAAAAACAGTGAGGGGGACAAAACATAAAGGACTTAAATATGGAGAACAAACAAAGGGTTGCTGGAGGGGTTATGGGAAGGGGGATGGTCTAAAGGGGTAAGGGGCATTAAGGAATCTGCTCCTGAAATCATTGTTGCACTATATGCTAACTAACTTGGATGTAAATTAAATAATAAGTAAATTAAAAAAAAAAAAATTTGTAAGAGGGGTGCCTGGGTGGCTCAATTAGTTAAGTGTCCAACTTCAGCTCAGGTCATGATCTCACAGTTTGTGGGTTTGAACCCTGCATCAGGCTCTGTGCTGACAGCTCAGACCCTAGAGCTTGCTTCAGATTCTGTGTTTCCCTCTCTCTCTGCCCCTCCCCTCCTTGTGCTCTGTTTCTCTCTCTCTCAAAAATAAACATTAAAAAAAAATTAAGTTGTAAGAAAATTTGCTAAGGGTGGATATTTAAGAGAGCTAGGATTTATCATTTAATACACTTGTTGGATTTACTAGAATTATCCAAGTACATGGGAAGGTTTAGACAGATTTGAAGTATAGTTAACTATCTACCTATAATCAACCCTGGTGAAAAGTGTATTCGAAAGTTGCTAAGAGAGTAAATCCTAAAAGTTCTTATCATAAGGAAAAAAACCTTGTTTTCCCTTTTTTTCTTTTGTATCCGTATGAAGTGACAGATGTTAACTAAACCTATTGTGGTGATCATTACACAATGTAAGTCAAGTCACTATGTTGTATGCCTTAAACTTATGTCAACTACGTCTAATAAAATTGAAACAGAAAAAAGTTGAACTTAAACCTGTAAGGAAAAATTAGATTTAAAAATTTATAAAAAGCTCAAATTAATTTAATACCTAGTTTTTCTCTGTCTGGAATAGCCACGGAAACCACAAATTGACTGTTTTTCCTAAGTAAAATCTCTGCTCGATTTTCTCTAGTTCACTGATCTTTAATAGTTTAGGAAAACACATATGGTCTTGTAATAATTTCCTACTGCTGCTGTAACAAATTACCATGGATTTAGTGGCTTGCAAGAACATGTATTCCAGAACTATGGTCTAAAATCCAGTTGCCAGTAGGGCTGCATTCCTTGTAGGCTTGGGGGGACAATCTTTTCCCCTGCCTTTCCCAGTCTCCCGAGCTAAAGGGTACTGGACCAAAACAATCTCTCATGCCAGCACATGGCCGCTTTCTGAACCAAATGTAATCTGGGGCCAATCCTGGGTAGCTACCAAGCCACTGCCCAGAGGGCCCTCTAGTTTGGTTCCCCCGTAGCTATTGGTTGCAGGAGATTGTCCGCCTAATTAGTCTGGTTTAAACCATCCTGGGCTTTGAGATAGCAAACCAGAGAGGCTGTTCAGCAGTAGTTCAATATTTACACTGGATTTCACACTTTTTCACCAGAAAAGTGCTGTCTCTCGGTTGTCTGATTCCCTTCCCTGCAGTCCACTTTGTATTCCACACGTTGATAGGGTTTTCATAAAATGAAAAAAATTATTTCCTGCTTTGAAAATTTTATCCAAGACTCGGAAAGAAGGCAGAAAGATTACTATGCCCTTTCAAAGTCATCCTAGGGCATCATCCTCCAAGTCTGCTGAAGGACCCTCACGCTATAAAGTTAGGCAGAAACAGGTAGAAACGAGTAAGTTTGTAAGTTCTTCTAATGTTTATTTTTATTTTTAAGAGACAGAGAGATGGAGCACGAGCAAGGGAGGGGAGAGAGAGAGGGAGACACAGAATCCGAAGCAGGCCCCAGGCTCTAAGCTGTCAGCACAGAGCCTGATGCAGGGCTTGAACTCACAGACCTCGAGATCATGATCTGAGCCGAAGTCAGACGCTTAACTGACTGAGCCACTCAAGCACCCCTGTAAGTTTTTCTGAAGTGTACTTCTTTGAATCAGATTTGTAGCCTGCTGTTTCCCTAACTACTGACTTAAACAAAATTTTTGACAGATGCTCACTATACAGTTACAGAAGAGTTTTATACTTCTAAAAATTATACCCTGACATCAGACTTTTCTGTTTAGAAAACAAAGAAAAAATTCCACTCCCATGAAGCATGTTCTAAGCAAGCTTGGGCTAGTGATGACAAAGCTACATGGATATTAAGAAAACTACACACAAATTATATGTGGAGGCTACAGAGGATTGTTAAGTCAATTTAACCGTGTGATTAGCCAGAACTCCCCTTTCGATGTCCCCATATTTGGCCATCTATAAATGAGGAATGGCATGAGAAAGGCATTGCTAAGAGGATGAAAAGGCAAGCCACAGACTGGGAGACAACTGTAAACAACGTATCTAATAAATGGCTTATATGCAAACTATGCAACTCTTGAACCTCAAATCATAAGCAAATCCAATTAAAAAGGAAGAAAAGATTTGAACAAAACGCTTCACCAAGATAGAAGGATGGCAAACAAGTACCTGAAAAGATGGTCCTCATCAGTCATTAGAGAAATGCAAATTAAACTTACAATAAGACCCTTATGTCTAAAATCAGTGACCAGGACAATGGCTGGCAAGAATGTGAACCAACTGTGCCTCTCACACACTAACAGTGGGAAGGTAACCGAAGGGACAGTCACTTGGAAAAAGTGTCCCAGTGTCCTAAAAAGTGCAACACACACTTACCGTAGGACCCTACCATTCCATTCTTAGTTTGTGTGGTTTACCCAAGGGAAATGAAAGCAAATGTTTACCCAGAGACTTACATACGAATGTTCTATGGGTCTAGCAGCTTCACTTGTAATAGCTAAAGGCTAGAAACAATACAAATGTCCACTAACAGGGAGTGGACACATTGTGGCACATCTATGCAATGGAATACTTCTCAGCAGAAAAAGGAATGTGCCGTCGATCTACGCAATGAAATGAGTGAATCTCAAAATAATTGTGCTGAGTGATGTTATAAAATTCTATGAAAGCAAAATATAGCAACAGAAAACTTGGACGTTGGGATCTGAGCAGAAGCGAGGAATTACAAAGGACACTAGGAAAATTGGAGGAATAATCAAGAGAATTCATTATCTTGATGGTGTCATGAGTGTATACACATGAGTTTTTCAAATCGTGCATTCTCAACATGTCTAGTTTATGTGTTAATTATACCTGCATAAAGCTGTTAAAAAATAGGCACGATAAAACCTTATGGAGGTTGAGTGTTTCTCGTAAGAAATTGGAATGTTTGCCTAATGAAGTCCTATAGTGTAGAAGAACTCTTAAACTGAGGCTTTCCTAACACTCTATACAAAATTGCAACTTTGTGTGTGATGTGGAGAACAAAGGCATGAAAAGAATTAAATTTCCTTTGCAGCCCATTGACAAGTACTTGGGACAGGCAGGGTGACCTTCCTCTAGGAACTCAGCAGTTTCAATGTGAATACTTTGCTAAAGGCAAAAGGCAACCTTGGCTTGACATTAGCCTGATATATATATATATATATATATATATATATATATATATATATATATATATATATATATATTTTCATTTCTTTGGAAACTTCCTTTATCTCTCTCTACCTGCCCCCCAAGCTATATGTTAGTAATCATCCTCCAAACTTATGGCCCACTGACATACAACAAATGGTTCTGGTGACTAAGGGTTTACTAGACAGTAGTGACCTTATCCTAACAGCTAGCCTCTCAAGGTCCTGAAAACCTTGTTTCCAAATTCCTTAGAGACTTATGCTATCCCTAACCCCCTTCCAACTTGAAAGTATGTAATCAGTCACTTCTCACAAACCCAGTGCAGCTCTTTCCACCCATGGGTCCTGTCCCTGTGCTTTAATAAAACCACCATTTTTGCACCAAAGACGCCTTGAGAAGTCTTGACTGTTCATTCCCGGATCCCAACGTTTCACATGAGTATGCAGGTGTAATTTTTCAGTGTGGATATCTTTCATCGCATTCTCAAAGAGGACTATGAAAAAAAGGAGGGTAAACCACTACCCTTCAGGAACCTAATTAATGAATATAATGAAGGCGTATGGTCCTACAATATTAGATTACATCTCAATTTTTTTTTTTTTACAAGAACACAATTTAAAGAACATACAATGTGTGGAAGATCCCAATCACACCTCACAGTGGAGTACACATTCCAATGTGTTTTTGCAACATCACCAAGCAATTCTCCGATTCTTAGCGGACGTTGATTGGGTGTCTTACAACGTAGTTCAATTCTGATACTATCCACTTGGAGATAGGGTCAGATCCCATAGACTAAAGCCTCACTCTCACAAAACTGTACTTTCCCCTCCCTCCCCACTTCAGATGCCAAGTCCAGACTGTCATTTGTGTCTCTGGCTATAGAGGGGAGGTTCCCGAAATCCCTTTCTTGGGTTTAATTTGCTAGAGTGGCTCACAGAACTCAACAGTTACTTACAGTTACCAGTTTACTATAAAGGATACAGAAGAGCCAGATGAAGAGGTATATATGGCAAGGTCTGAGAGACCCCATACAACGGGTGTACCACCATCCGGGCATGTGGATGTGTTTACTAACCAGGAAGCTTATCAGTCTTGTTCAAGTTTTCCCAGTTTCATCAGCAGCATCCGCTTCCCTTCCCAGAGGCTGATGGGTAGACAAGTTCCAACCTTCTATTCATTTGGTCTTCCTCTGGACCAGCTACACTCAGCCTATCTAGGGGTCCATGCTGAGTCACTAACATCATCATCATCATCATCATCATAATAAACATCATCATAATAATGAGTCATTAACATAAGCTCAAAGGAGCCTTCTTCTGAATGAAAAAAAGACACTCTAACCATTCAGGAAATTCCGAGGGGCTGAGAAGTTTTGTCTCCGGACCACGGTACAAAGACCAAATAGATTTCCTCTTATACCCTTACACACCCACTTGGACTGCCTTAAAACAGCTCAGGGATTCCCCGTCTCTGTTAAGTGTTACCTTCCCCCAAGCCACAGTTGTTCGGACCAGAAGGAGAAACTGACCCAATGCAGGGAAGTGAACCATCCGAAACCCACTAAAAGCATAAACTGGGACAAAAATACAAATGGCTGCATTAAGGCTTCAGCTAGGCTCGATTTTTCAACTAAGTGACCTTTCTCCCCTCCTCCGCCCACCACCCCTTTCTTTCTTAGCCTCTTGTTTGAGGAACCCCGTATCACCCCGCACACCTGACCCACAAGGCTGGCAGCCAAGTTCCGGACTCCTGCCGAAACCGGCTAGATCCTGTATTTCTCTGTGAAATTCCTCAGCGCCTGGGCTGGCAGTTTTGGAAGGTCTTAGCCTGCTGCAGCCTCCTTCGCCCAGAAAGCAATAAAGCTATGGCTCCTCTTTATCCCAAACCCTGTCTTCACGTTCTATTTTGACTCAGAAGCATGGAGGGCGGCTTCTGACAACGTAACTAAGAACCTAACGACCATCTGACTTCTCCCTTGGACAAAGATTGAGCTACAGGCTCAATTTGATTCGGGCATTTTCCGCCACGTGGACTGCCTAGGAGACAAGTGAAAAAGAAGAGATGGAGAGGATAAAGGACTCTGGTTTCTCTTCAGGGTCCCTGGGTCTCTGGTCCTAACCTATTCAAAAACCCAGTTGTGTCCTTGACCTTGGGTTCCATGAGCACCCACAGCCTGACCTCTCAGCCTTATAACAAATTCCTTGCTTCATTATCTTAGGTGGGTTTCTCTCCCTCGCAACAAAAAGATTGTTCAAACAGATTGTCATCTTTAAAGGAAACCACCGGGTTCGTGACATATTGGAAAAGTAATTATTTATTATGACAAAAATAAAACTGTTGACGGAAAACAAATGAACGTTACACTGTATTGCACCATGATTGCAAATGAGCCAAAAACCTGTCTGAAAGATGAACATTCCAGAGCAAACAGCATCCTTTTTACTTGGGTGAGTAGGCATGCAAGCAACTCAGTATAATTGCAGAAATAAAAAAAATCATGAGTACCAAGCAACCTAAACTGAACATATACAAAGAAGCATTTTACAACAGTCATGAAGCTATTAAAAAAGTTAAAACGTGTCTTTAAACAGCCCCACCATTAGTAGAACATGCTTTGAACCATTTGCAAGAAGTGATGGTGTGAATGCATTAAGTAATTGGATTGCTCTTTGAATTTTATTGATGCTATACATTAGACCGACAGCACACACTTCAGTTGCTTGGTTGGGATTAAGAAGCACGGTTTGTGGTGTCAAAGACATTCTTTTTTTGCCCTCTATGCAATAGGGTGGGACCCACAGAGAGATCCAATTCAGACTTTTGTCAACAGTAACACCACCTGTTGGACCAAGCTGATTAGTTCCGATATTGTTACAGCTTTTGTAGAAAGCCTGAAGCTTGATGGGTAACAGTTTGTACTGAAACCTTAAGAAGGGAACATAAATATAAATATACTTTAAAGTAGTTTTATATTCTGAGGCAAAAAGTGTATTAGACAGGGCCTGCTGTTTCCTCTTTAATGCTCTAAAGCACCAATTTATGTTAAGATGGCAATGTGTGATTATAATCATTATATTCTGAGTAGGAGAAATACAGGAACAAGGTTGTAATTGCTTTTGTTTTTGTTTTTTTTAACCATGCTCTGTGCAATAAATAGGGTAAAATTTAAAACTATTACATAATTGGAAAAAAATCATAACCATCATTTGATTTCACACTTTTAATGAAATAGCAGCTACACTTTTCTTTTTAAATCAAAACTTTCATAGCTAGACTGAACAGTTTACTCCAAGAGAATAAAATAAGAGGCTTGTTGACTCCCTGAACTTCCTGAGGGAAAATATAAGCGGATTAAAATGACAATAGCCTCAAGTGAATAGGGCCAAAATACGCAAATAAATGATAGTCATTTGATATTTCCCCAACACCGGTGGAAATATAGTCACAGTATATAATTGATCAAATTTTAGGGCTGTTCTTGCCCTTGATTTTAATGAAACCAAGTACTGGCTGAGCACTGGCCTGTGAGCTTTAATGAATCTGCAAAACCGTGTTAACCCTGCTGGCGGCAAGTAAGAATAAAACAAAACAAAACCTCCAAGGAATGCTACCCCTTCATTGTGAACTTTGCATATTCCAAATACAGTTTGGGTGAAGGGGGTATTGATGGGTGAGGCATCCCACAAGCTTGAGCAAAGCACCTTATGGATTGAAAAATGAGGTAATTTTTTAATTAAAATATTACAAAGTTTGTGCAGGAGAACACTTCCATTCTTCTAGAACTTTGTTATCTATTTCAAAAGATAGGCACAGCACAGTGTTTTTATTCCCCCATTTCTAGGATACCGTGCAGATTACCATTTAAGGAAAAATAAAAAAGATGTGACTTGAAAACACGAACAAATTCTAAAAAATCTCATCAGTCTTTGGTCCTATGGCCACTTTAAAAGTAAGAGATCTAGTTCTAGAGTAAAACTGTGCTTTCTTTCTAGTAATTTTAAGTGCCTTAACGAGGGAAATTCACTGTTTTCATCCACATTTTCTATTACTTAATATCCTTTTGAAGACTTTCCTACCTCATGTTTATCTTCACTATCAACTGTTTTGACCTTCGTTTCTAGGTATGACTCGATACCTCCAAATTAACTTTTCCCAAACATTTTACCAAATCATCTGCATGATTTGGTATCTGATTTTGGATCTCTTGAACACTGTACTTCTTCTAGTTTAAAATGGAGAAGTTGAAAAAAAAATTTTTTTTTTGACCTTCTCGAGTTAATTTTGGCCACCTGGAACTCCTAAAAACACTATTTTGGGAAGCTGACTTGGATTTACAGTCTTCACAGTAATACTAAATAAATAAGGAGGAGACAGACATTACTGAAGGAACTAACCTTGAATATAAACTACTCTCAGATTTATACAGATGTCTGTAAAATATTGACCGCCTGACTGCACTATCCTTTCAATACCGTAAAGTCCAACAGAATTGGAGTTTGGGGTGGCATCGAAAGCCAATAAACTCTGAACAAACTAACCACTTCTAATTAGTAAAAGCCGGGAAAGCCAGGTATTCTCCAGAAGAGAGTATTTTAAACACACACTGGTGTTTTATCAGCACCTTAAAATCATTTCCTTGGCAACATGGCCTATTTTCTCTTCTGCACTGTCACTAGCTTAGTGAAGCTGAGCGGCAGTGACTAGCTGCTACTTTGTTTTATTTGATTGTATTCATAAACTAAACAAAATGATAATGAGGTGGGAATCCAACCATAGATAGAAGTGAATTTAATTTCATATTTCGGGTCCTTTCCTAGGGTTTTTTTTTTTTTTTTTTTTTTTTTTTTTTTTTTTTGGTTTTTCAACTTTAATATAGTGTTTAAGGATTCAGGACTTTAAAACCAAAAGATATGGTGGAGTTTTTTTAGTGGGCTTAAGTTCCTCAGTGTGGGGGGGAAAAAACAGAAAGACCATGAACAGTAACTGTCTAAAGTCACGAGACACACAAGGGCCAAATTCAGATTCAAAACCACTTCTTTAGACAGCCACCACAATATTCTACTAGATCCAACTCATCAGACTGAATCTCAAAGTGACTTTATGCCAGCAAAATATAAAAGATCCTTTAGAATTGCACTGGATATGAAATATTTTGGATCCAAAGCCATAGATGAAAAGTTAGACTCATGAAGTTGCTCTTCAAAGATAAATGTCAAAGGAACTTACCCATCTACAGGCATAATACCAGTACATTTTTCTACTGATACAGTTTTATGTTACGTACTTAAGAATTAAAGAGTGCTAGTCACAAACAATTCCATTTAGAATTTGTTCTAGGATACTGCACCAAAAAGATTTTTAAAAATATAAAGATTTATTGTTTTCTTTAAATTTCTTTGCTTTTGTTGACTTTCCATAACTCTTCAGAGAATATTGTTTACAGCACTGCCTGGATCACTCACTGTTTCCATAGGAAAATAATTTCTCTTATGCTCCAGAAAATAAAAGTTACTTTGTGCTTAATCAGAATGACTATGGCTAGAGGGGTAGTGCCCATTTAAAAATTATTTTTAACAACAGAGCTTGGATTTATTATCTTTCCTCTAATGAATATAGAATAAAATTTTACCTTTAAGCATTCTAACACAGAATGTAAAAGCAGAAATTATGTATTTAATCATTAGTTTTCCAACAGATAATATGTCATTTCAGATCTGAAAGAATTAAATTACACTAACAATACATATTATGTAGTATATTCCCATATAAAAGGGCCGGTTAATTCTAAGAGTTCCCAAATGGGCTGCGATGAAAGCCATGTGTTTAAATAAGAATGTGCCATGTTCAAAATGAAGAGAAATCCATATTTGGGTAGCAGTTACATTTTAGTTCTAATAAAATACTGAAAAGATCTGTTAAACTTCTGTTTCTTTATCCTCAAAATAAAAACAGAATATAGAATATTCTCCTGAAAGTAATGTGGGTGGGTCCTTTGCTTTCCACTACTTACTAGAAACTTTGCTAGGCAACTGAAGGGGTGGCAGGGAGAGTGAATCTCGAGTTTATGTCATTGTCAAATTAATTAGCTGCTAATCTGCATTCTAAAGAACAGGTAGAGTACAAAACTGAGAACTCATCTCAAAGTGTGAATAAAGGCACGAATCACAAATTTACATTTTTCATCAGACAGTATCTTACAGTTGATTTACAAAGAATGTCAGAATCAATGCTTTTAGCATTAGATAAGTTCTTGGGTCAAAACATTCTCTTGGAGTAAAGGATAATCAGTTTTCATATTACTGTAACAGGAAATATCTAACGAGAACCTATAAAACACTTTTAAAAAGTCTTACACGAATTTCCTACTTGAACTTTTCCCAGTCATTGCCACAGAAACTAGTGGGATGTTGATTTCATTTTCAACACAGCTAACATAACCATTTCTGATTCAAAACTAACAAAATGCTTTTTTAAAAAATTTAGAAAAGAAAATAAACTGTGTTTTAAAAAATTAAATAGCAAACTTGAATCTATACTAGATGTTTGACGAAATACAATCAACTATTAAAAACACTTTCAATATAATGCTGATGTGGTAATACAAAACAAAACAAAACAAAAAAAAAACACCAAAACCGTGTAATTTGATAGAAGAAAATTGAGCCAGCCAATCCTATTAGATATAAGAAGATAAATTTCATAAGAAGAATGGATACAGGACTATTAAATGTGTTTTCTCAGGATGGAGTTAAGAGAATTATCCTCAGAATTTATGGCTAAACTCTAGAACCAAGATAGGTATTCTGGCAAAGTGTGCTTCAGGTAAATTGTATCTTTGTACTTCCTCCTGCCCCCAAACATATACTGCAAAGCATCCGTATTGATTTATGTTTGCTTTCCTCTCATGTTCTAGGATTATGGATTTTATTAAAATCAACATTTATCCTCTACCCAGTATAGAGTCACTAAGAAAAAGGTTCAAAACAAGGTTAATAAACCAACCACTAGTTCCCAAAGTCCAGAAAGCTTTCCTCTGGCCATTTTTCAGTTCTAGGGTGTGCTACCACTAAATAGAAAATGTTACCACATTCAACTAAATTAGACTAAATATAACAGATCAAGTATACCTGAAAACAGAGCAAAATTAAAACCAATTTACAATAAAAAATATTAAAATTAAAATACCATTTTTGAATAGGTATTTAGATATTCGTATCAACACTGAATCCTATTTTTGACCCACATTAAAAAAAAATACTGCAGAAAGGAAGTATTATTATTCTCTAGGGATGCAATTTATCCCTTTCATTATCGCAAAATCCCACACTTGAAATAGGGGATCAAAATTAGAATACTTGTCCTCCCTCTTAAGTATGCCCTAGATTACTGTTCATATTAGACCACTGCCTTGGAAAGCTTTTTAATGATATGCAATGAACTTTTGATAGATTAGGACTCTTTCCCTTCCTACTTTTTAACTTATGTTAGTGTTGACGTTGGGTCTCATGGCACGCTCTGAAAGCTAGGATTAGATTCAGCAGTTTCCTGTAATTCACCAAAGTTTTAGAACACGAGGGGTAACTAACAGAGGTGGCAAGTATTTCAAGCCTATCACACTATAACCTCAGATGGACTTACGGAAAGCCGTATGGCTTTCTAAGTAATATAATGCTGGTGGTAGAAACACTGTTCAAAATCCACACGCAATTTCAAATTTTAAGAAAGGCAATGTTTATACTTCTGCTTTGGCTACTGCCCCAAGCAGATGCACTCTCCCTTGCAGATGGAGTAGTTGAAGTTTCTGCTGATAATACACTTGTTTATCACTGATAGTAAGAGATATATTCCAAGTGTCTTGTTTTGATATCAGTGCTGGTATGCTTTAGTAACTTGCGATAATTAATGTACATGTTGAATAATGCGTGACATTTTTGAAGTATCAGATTCCTCTAAAATATTAACCATCAAAGTTGGGCTTTCAAGTATTTTTCCTTGATTAGATTTTAGCCAAAAACTAATCTCGTGTTGGAGGCAGAAAAGTAAATTTAATTCTTTTAGATAAATAGCCTACTTAATTTCCATGCTAATCATAACTTAAAATTATTCCATGACTTGTAATAATTGGGTGAAATTAACTTCTGTGAAGGCAGTTCTCATGATGGTTAATTTTCCTTACAGATATATCTTTGAGGCTGATTCCTTTCTCTATAATAAGTTCTGTCCAAAAGAGAAGTGGTTTAAAGAGGGAGCAAATATTTAGTGCTGGTTAGTTTTGCAAGCAGTGCCTGATGATTTCCACTACTACTCTGTGAAACCAGGAATTGTCTGGTAGGGAAAGGAGGTGGTCAAGAAATGAAAGAAATTGGTCATTAAAGTTATCACAATACTTCAGAAAACATTAAACATATGACAAACATTTCTTACAAGGCAGTTATTGAATAATCAGAATCAGCAGTCAGAAGAATTATGTTGCCGAAAACACCGTTATACGTTATGTTCATCCAACTGAAGATTAGTGCATTAAAAAAAAGTTAAGAAAAAATCTTTTATGTTCCAGTTCAGCTGCACTTGATTCAAGTGTTGCTCATAGAGGTTTGTGTTGTTATAAATTAAACATGCTGCTGCCTTAGCAGCCAAAGGTACTAGGAAAATGTTCATGTCACAGAATAAATAGAGCAGTCTCTTTTCAGGCAAAAAGTTATCTCACACCAATCCGGGAGGTCATCCACTCTAGACCTTGGCATAACCTGAAACAAAGGAGAGAAGTATTTTCAAAATGAAAATATTTCAACTTTCTAATTGGAAGCACACTTATTATTTTTAAGTCTTCCCCAACTGTTGGTACTACGATAATTATTTATACAGGTAAGTGACAAGATGGAGGTAACACCGTACGAAGCGGAATCTTTAAGTGGAAGATTCACTTAGAAAAAATGATGTTAATCAGTTGGGTAACTGGGAAATTGCTTCAGTCTCATCTTGAAGATAACAGCTCTGGCAGTTTTGCCATCAAGATTGCAAATACTCCTCACCCCCCTGTAAGATTAAAACTGAAACCACTATAGAAAGGCAACAGGAACTTTGCCCTGCCCTCCTAAATTCTAAAGAATGGAATGCTTACAGCTCAGTCTTAAAAGTACAGGTCAAAAAAGTCTATTATATTACACAGCTATTATATTACAAGCGATTTCTAATATGAGCATAACTAAGAAGGTCAGGTTGGTTGGAGGATAAATAAATTCCTGGAAATGAATGGGATAATTCATGGGTGGCACACTGGGTTCTCTTTGGCCTACTCTACCCAAACTCAAGTTTTGAGGAGAGAAGAATACACCATCATAAGCATTTGTCTTAAATGTTTGGTCTCTTGAAGTATGTCCCACCAAAGGACTCCGAATAATAAAGGAGATGTACTCTTGTGGAAAGCTGAAAGTTCAGGTTTAATTATGCCTTTACTGAAATGTGAAATTTCTTTGAAGCTTCCTCTTTAATTCAGGCAACACTACAGTCCCCCACCTCCGCCGCCCAGTTAGTAAATGATACAAGAAATGAATATCCACTAAAAATCTGGATTGTGAAAACTTAATTCAAAAGTTTGTTATTGACATTTTATGCTAAAATATTCTGTTTATATTAAAAGTTACAAAACATGTGTCAGTAACTTTGCTAAAGTGTAATTTAACAACAGTAAGCAACTAAAATTATTTTTACCTTATAAAGTTGAAATACAAAAACTATCTTTTTTTTTTTTTTTTTTAAATTTTTTTTCCAACGTTTTTAATTTATTTTTGGGACAGTGAGAGACAGAGCATGAACGGGGGAGGGGCAGAGAGAGAGGGAGACACAGAATCGAAAACAGGCTCCAGGCTCCGAGCCATCGGCCCAGAGCCCGACGCGGGGCTCGAACTCACGTACCGCGAGATCGTGACCTGGCTGAAGTCGGACGCTTAACCGACTGCGCCACCCAGGCGCCCCACGAAAACTATCTTTAAGAACAACAACAACAAACCCAAAAAACAAAAACAAAAACCCAAAACAGCATCAAAGAAGAAACAACTGCCTTAAAAAACAGAAATTTGACAGAAGTCATACCTCCCCCCATATTGTTTAGCACTTACCCTTCTCCTGTTAAAGCACAGCAGGACTGAATGTGCCATGGATGATCCTTAATTGAACTAAGGGTGAGGTATTTAGAGATTTCAGCTGCTGTCATACACCCTTTCATATCCTGTTTATTTGCAAAGATCAGGACTGCGGCTTTCCGTAAATCCTGCAATCAATATGAAATATTTCTAAAACATGAAATAGCACAATTCAAATTAAACTAATGAAGCAGGAAGGTCAAATATGTCCAACTGGACAGTTATAATGAAATCCCTCTACTTTAAAATGATTGATTAGGCAGTAATATTTAACTTAAAAATTTTATTGAGGGGCACCTGGCTGGCTGAGTGAGTAAAGCATGCGACTCTTGATCTCAGGGCCATGAGTTCAAGCCCCACACCAGAAGTAGAACTTACTTAAAAAATAAAACCTCAATTAAATAAACGAATAAATGGAAATTGTATCGAGATGAAAATAAATTTTCTCAATAGTGATTTAATGATTCGCTCTAACAAAGATAGGCTAATTAACATAAGCTAGATCATCAAAAGTTATTTTTATATTGTTGGCCAAAGGGGTCAGACTAAAAGTAAAATAAACATGCATCTTAAATTTTGATTTAAAACTATACGAGCAGGGGTGCGTGGGTGGCCCAGTCAGGTAAGCGGTTGACTTCGGCTCAGGTCATGACCTCGCGATTTGTGAGTTCAAGTCCCGCGTCGGGCTCTGTGCTGATGATACCTTAGAGCCATATATATATACGTGTGTGTGTGTGTGTGTGTATATACACACACACACACACGTATATATATACATACACACACACGTATACATATATATACATAAATACATATACATATGTATACATACATACATATACATATCTATGTATATGTATGTATATATAAGATTTTATGAACAATGATGAGGCGCTTGGGTGGCTCAGTTGCCTGAGTGTCAGGTCATGATCTGGCAGTTCGTGGGTCCAAGCCCCGTGTCTGTCTCTGTGCTGAGCTTTCTTGAGATCCTCTGTCTCCCTCTCTCTCTGCCTCTCCTGTGCCCATGTGCATTCTTTCTCTCTCAAAAATAAACATTTTTAAAAAAGATTTTATGAACAATGAAATACAGTATTTTATACAACTGACAAATAAAAATGTAGGGAAAATATAAAAGTATACATGGGATTGATTCTCACTCCTTTTAGGATAATATAATTCTTTTAGGACTCTTTGAGAGAAAGGAAGGAAATGAGATTCGGGGGGGGGGTGTCTCATAAGATATTTAGTATCTTATATTGGATGGTAGGTGGATGGATGTGTTTTATTACCTAAGTTTTTTGGTCTATCTTAAATTGTTAGAATCAAGTGGTCTCAGATTATTCACTAAAGAATTTTCAGTGATTGTAAACTCTTGGAAAAAAACACAAGTTTTCCCTCTTTCTTGCTTCAATTTATTGGACTCTTTAAGACATGAATGAATAGTTTTAACCTTGAAAAATCTTATCAATAACAATAATAGGCTACAAATTAATGTGCTGAGTTGTTTTCAAGTCTGAAAACATAATGAAACTTTTTGACTTCAAGACGTCCATCAAAATACAACATTTTGCTAATGATGAAATAACCCATGGCAAAGCATATCATCTTTGTAAAAAAGCAAAACCAGCACACAGATACCTTACTCCACTGTTTACATTTGCTTTCAAAATTTACCTCGTGAGCCAACATTCTGTATAACTCTTCTTTTGTAATCGCTAGTCGTTCCCTGTCAATGCTATCAACCACGAGAATGATGAACTAGAAGACAATTAAAAAGAAAGAAAATTGAATGGAATGTTGAAGTTTTCTGCAAAACTACTCTCAAGTGACGGAATATTTTCATGACGTCATCATTACTTTAAAATGGTCTTTTTCATGAAGAGTTTGTATTGTACTGTAAAATCCACATGTTCAGAAAAGAACTCATCATTTCAACAAAGAAAAACTATGCCCGAGTTTATTTTAAAAAGGTGATATTTGAATACACAATACGCTGTAACACTAGGATTTATTTTAAATGCAAGTAATAAAAAATAATTTTTAAAAAGAAAGTCACAGTTAACTTAAATAACTTCCACTAAAACTCTATACCGCTGACTTAAGCAATCAGTAGTTATTTATGTTTGAGACAGTTTTCTGCCTACTAGGGACACACAAGTTAGTCTGAAAGAAAAAGAGAAAAACACACACACACACAGACTAATGAACAAGACATTTTTACATAGCAATGCCAACAGTAAGAGCCCCAGAAAAAATGTGCTACACGGAAACATACCCACTTAGGGGTTAACACGCTAGAGTGGGTGTAGGTGAAATTAAAGAGCAGCAAGCAAAGACAGCTGGAGAAAACTGTTGGTAAAGGTGTATATGAAAAACGTAGGGTCTTACACATTAGAAATAAAAGCATCTTTGGTAAGAAAAATAAGATACAGTGTGAAAGGGCCCCTAATCGAATCTTAGAAGAAGAAAGTTAAAAAGTGAGATTAAGCGATGCTAAAGGTTTTAACAGACTGGCTCAGAATAAATGGAGAGGGGGAGGGTGAAACCAGATTGTTCAGATGACCTTAACATTAGGCAAAGAGACAAGTGGAGAAATCTGCCTAGAAACCGTGAAGGGCAAGGAAGAAAATGGAAGGAATAAAGGTAAGAAACATGGCAAGTTCGCATGGACAGAACATAGGGAACTTAATGAGAGGAAGGTGGCAGGAATTCGTCGGCAGCTGAACTCCTTGTATTGTAATGGAGACACTGGGCTTTTGGAGGACTCCTTACGGAGAAGAAGTTAAGAGGACGACAACGGTGAAGAAGGCCATGGGGGAAACGTCACATGGGCAGGCCCGTGACATAGAATCTAAGATTGCAAATACTAGGTGCCGTGCTGGTGTGCTGTGATAAAGGCCATAGGTTCTTGTAGTAATTGTGAATTCTTATAGAAACGGTTTATTAAAATTCTGCTCCTGAAACTAATATTACACTCTGTTAACTAACCAGACCTTACATACAAATTTGGAAGAAAAAAATTAAATAAGAAAAATAGCTTATTATAAAAAACATTTCATGCAAACGGTGTCATTAATAACATATGTCTTTCTGGATCCATGCGGAGTCTTCTAGAGTTTCTGCAACTTCAAAAACTACCCTCTTGTAAGGTTATCAATATACATGGATCAGCTAGAATCAACTCTAACCTCTTCATCAAAAGTAACGGCTCCTCTCCCACACAACTGCAGTTAACTGTGAGCTTTGACAGGGCACCAAGAGCTATGCTGCTTAAATACAGGTGACCCTTGAACAACATGGGTTTGAGCTGAGCAGATCTCCTTAAATGTGATTCTTTAACTGTACAGGACTGTACATGTATTTTCTGCTTATGATTTTTTAATAACATTCTTTTCTCTAGCTTACTTTATTTTAAGAATACAGCATATAATACATACAACATACAAAGGGTGTGTTAATCCACTCTTTTTGTTATCTGTAAGGCTTCTGCTCAACAGTAGGTTATTAGTAAAGTTTCTGAGGAGTCCAGGTATATGTGGATTTTTGGCCACACCATGGGTCAGTGTCCCTAACACTGGCATTATTCAAGGGGCAACTGTAGCCATATGGTAAAAGGTTGTTTCTCTCTTTCTAACATTTTTAGTTGCAGAATATTTTACCTTAGAAGTATACATTAAGCTAACCTTGAACCGTATTTGCTTACCGACCTATCCCCCCGCTTCAAATAAGAAAAGTTAAGTGCTACTACAACCGTTAAAGACCTAGGATGTGCCATTTTGGTTGGACCAATCACAAATTGCACTGGAATATATATGCATAGATACATATGCTATCGCAGTATAAATCTAGAGGAATATATGTTTATTTAAAAAGGAAACTTATTCACCAAAAATTCCTTGCCTCTTCCCACCTCCTCTGCACACACCCTTCAAAAAAGCCACTCAATTTTTAATAGGCTTCATTTTAGGAAAAAATAATTGGTGAGACGTCCCTGTCTGTAAAGAGAAATTACGGATTCAATTGTACATCAGTATACTCAAAGATAAATCTGTCTCGATAGCACTGCATGGTTTAAAAAAAACCTGCTTAACAAGAAATAAACACAGAAATAGAAGCTAGTCCAGACTGTTTCCTGGGTTGGCTCGGAAGCAGTAAAGTAGCGAAATAAGTGACAGAGAAGTTGGGGGCGGGTGCTGCAAAACCATTTGTTTTTTTAACTAAAATATAATCTCACCAAAATTTTGAATGCTCAACTCGTGTTATTTGAAAATCTTGTATTCAATTACGCCTAAAATATTTTATTCCTCCCTAACCAGAGCCTCTCTCAGCTGTGAGATCTTGGGACAGGTTATCTAACTGATCCCGGTCTCCACTTTCTCCAACAGCAGAGACCTGACAGGAGCACTGGGAGGACGAACTATCCGGATACAGTCCGCCCTGCAGCGGGCGTGCAACCAACAGTGGGCATTAGTCTTTCTACTTGCCTTTCCTCTGGTATTTGAAAACCTCAAATTCCTTACCGAAAAGGATCTTATTGAAAAGCAACTGCCAACATGCCTCGTGGGGACTGACTATCTATTTTCTGGGTTGACTCTGTGGTCCTTGTTATTAACATTCAGAAATTGGCTCAGTATACCTCTGTGTTTGAGTAATACGTGTTCCAGGACGACCTCAGTGATTCTTGACCACCAATATCCCACATAAGAAAATGCGTGTTCTTCACAACTATTTCTTCAACATTGCTTCCTATGGTTGGAGATGTGTGAACCACTTCATTCATTAAGCTGTTGAAAGACACCATAACAAATCTTTTGTAAATCTTGAGAACCGGAGGGAAGTTTTATCCCACCAACGAGAGCACCAAAACTAGAACCAGGGAGGACATTTAATGCAAACACCTAGACAAAGAACAAGCCTTGAAGGAAGACTTTTTTTTTTTTTCCTCTTAATGGAATAAACTAAAGGCTTGATCTGGAGAGATGGAAACACTGTGGTGTGAGTTTGTATTCCTGCGGCCAAAATTCCAAACCACCATGCCCTTGTCATCGGAGCAGAACCAGGGCCCTTTCCCGAAAGAGCAAGTTTCTAGGTGAATGTGACATCAACGCTCACAAAGTAGCAACCACTGAATAGCAGCTTGTGTATAATTCTGAAGCCTGTCCACGTGAGAAAATTGAGACTTGGGTCAGCCATAAAAATTAGTTCAGGCCTATTAACCTAAACCACAGCCTTAAAAAGATAAGGCTACAGGCAAATGAAAATTTTAATTAAAATTAACTGTAAATATATTTAGAATACTAAGGCTCATACCACATTTATCATAATTATGCATTAAGACACATTAATTCATTCATTCAACAAATATGTATTTGCCTATCATACGCTGCTCCTGTGTTGAAAGAAGTCTCCAACTGTCTCTTGGGTCTTACATGTTTTTGAAGCTATGTGGAAAATTATTTCAATAACTGACAGGTTTCTGAAATGTTTACATTTGATGTTTAAAGGCAGAGTCGCATTAGAATACATAATTGATAACGGATGAATGTTTTAAAGTAAAACAAGTAGTCATTCTACTGTAAAACAACAAGCCACAAGGTAGCAGCTTTTTAGCAAAGGAGCCGAAAAACACATGAGGCACTGCGTAAGTGAAGTGTTTCCAGACAGCTGTCAGGTGACAGACTTAGGATGAGGTGGAAAGAGACAAGAGCCACACAATCGAGCACCGTATCTTACAACTACTTGTTAAAAGGCTTGGGACATAGACCCATTTCCACTGTTTAACATGGATCATTTCATTAATCCTGAAAGGATGATGGGAGCTACTCTGATCTGGCAAGTGGACTGACAGGCTGTTAAAACTTCCTTCAAGTATTAATGTATGTCTCCGGAAGCCTCCAGCCTTTCCTGGCTGCGAGTGACAAAAGCAGGACTTTCAGGGGTGATCCTCATTTCTTTTGATTTGACAAGTCTGCCTAAGTTGAAACAATTCAGAGCTATTAGTCAAGAGAGTAGCAATGAGCTTCCTAGAGATACTGGTCTCCTTGTGTGAACCGCAGTGTGGGAAGAATGAAGTGAAGTGCACTTTATCACCTCACTGCAGCACTATGATGGATGCTTTATTTATTTTAGTTTTATATTAAGTCTTTCTTTCAAGGCCAGAAAAAGACGAGGGTTTGTGAAGGCTGTACCAAACATACAGCCCTTTTATTCACTTTTGAAACAAATTTTGTGCTCGGTAAAATACAAAACCACACGCTTAGTTATTTGCGGGATATTACAATGGTATCTTATTAATTACACAAAATTGGTTCTGGTAACTTAAATAATGAAGACTGTTTAAATAAATAACTATACTTACAATTGGTAAAGAATGGTGGTTTTCCCTGCATTATCCAGTCCCACTATAATTACTTTGTGTTCTACAAAAAGAAAACAAACCAGAAACATTTAACACTACTACAATTACATGCTTGCAACAATGATTATTAGTTAGCTTTCTAATGAGGATCATTCGCCGGATTCTTATTACTGGATTGTTAAAACACAGAGTAAACAGAGCTTCACGATGTCAAGGTTACCTACGTTAAGGGAGGCCATCTAGTATGATGTTCTCCACCTGGCTGTCTTATAAACGAATGTGAGATCCGGGTTTAGAGGGAAGTTCAAGAGAAGCGGTGTGGGGGGAATAACACAAATTCTGATCCTGACAAGGCACTACGACGTACAACCTAAGTTTAAAAAAATTGTTTTACACACCTGCTTGTCACCTCTGCTAATCAAATCAGCTTTTTAGCAAGTTGTTTTTACACCTGGAAGTTTTCCCACCTACATGCGGTTTCTTCCTTTCACGAAGAAATCCAATTTAAAACACAAAACTGAAAAGGTTTCCCTGTCACCAACAGGACACACGTATTCTCTCCATCAGTTTCTCATTCTTTCCCGTCAACTTATTTCTTTTCCGAAGTTTATTTACTTTGAGAGAAAGAGAGCGTGCACGTGCACACACAAGAGGAGAGGGGCAGAGAGGGAATCCCAAGCAGGCTCCACACTGAGAGTGTGGCGCTGGGCGTGGGACTTGAACCCACAGACCGTGAGATCACGACCCGAGCGGAAACCAAGGGCTGGACACTCAGCCCCTTAAACGACTGAGCCACCCAGGTGCCCCTCCTTCCATTAATTTAAAGATAAATAAGCAATTGCTTAGTTCTCAAGGCTTTTTCAGTCTGGATTTTACAACTCTTCTGAGTAGATACTGTTTCTGCTCCTCATGCAACAAAAACCTCTTGAGTCGTCTCCCTCTGGCACCATGCACAAAACAGTCATTTGTTTCACTGATAGATTTTAAGGCCCATCTAATCATTCTGTTAACTGGTACATACTCTGAAACCTCTTTTGAACGCAGAGAAGACACTTCCGAGTCATCTTTTCTAGACTTTACAGAACATATTAAAGATACCTCTCTTCCCCAGGGCAGAAGGCTTAAAAAGCTACCAGGGAACCTTCGTAAGAACCACAACACAATCGATTTATTTCTAGCCAACGATTTGACATATTTCCTATCAGAACCCTGCTCCCCTTGTTAACCTGTGATAATATCAAAACTCGGATTATACATCAGACATCAGCTCGTATTCCTACTCGAGAGTGTTTATACTGCATCAGTCAAAAAGAGAGGCCATTGTTCACAGACAAGTTCTTAGGTGACAAACTATGTATCTTTATGCGTCTTTAACGACCTGAACACTGTCTGTACTGCCTGTAATACCACAGGACTAAGGACATGGTTCTCTCGAAGGGCTTTTCTCACTATGGCAGAAACTGCTTTGTAAAACGCAAAAAAGAACAGAACTTGTTCGCTTATTATAACTCACTATAATTGTCCTCATTTGACTCTCTTTGGTTCATATCCCCTAATTTTTAAAGGAGCCAATCTTTATTTTTCTCCCTTTACAGTCCAAGAATGAGAACCCTCTTTCAGTGGAGGAACAAGCATTCTAAATTTTGGGGACAGCTGGAAACCACCTGCCCAGCATCTGGAGACCAAAGGGTTCCTGTGGGAGTGAGAAGGAAGCCACTAGTCTGGAAGTAAGCTAAACTTGGGCGTGGACACTTCTGCTGGGAAAGGAAAACAGAAGGTAGTACCACGTGGTTCACTGTTGAGGCCACCAAAGTGAACCAACACCCGGGGCCATTTTCAAACAGCCCTGCCCACGCTTCACATTTTGTATGATGATGATCAGAGTATTTAAGGCCTGCGACAGGAAAAGTCATAAATAATGCATCATTTTTTAAAGTTTATTTAAATAAGAGAAAGAGGGAGAGAGAGAATCCCAAGCTCTTATTTATTTAAATAAGAGCAGAGGGGCAGAGAGAGAGGGAGAGAGAGAATCCCAAGCACGAATTGTGAGATCATGACCTGAGGTGAAATCAAGAGTCCGATGCTTAATGACTGAGCCACCAGGCGCCCTACCCTCATAATGCATCATTCTGAAAGACTGGTCCCCATTTGAACTAAGTCAGAGGTGACAAACTCTGAAGGTGAAGAGAACATGAGTTTTATGACAGTTTCAACTGAGTGATTAACTTCAGGTCTTTTTCAGATTCCTTTTCCCCTCAGTAATAGGGAATTCTAGCAATTAAGACAAAACAATTTCACCTCGGTCTTATAATAAAGGTATTACATCAACCCTTCAGTTAAACTGAGGCCTACCTTCTGGTGCAACCTGTGTCTACATTCTAACAAAACATCATCAATGGGAAAGAGCTAAATATTTTTTTGAAGTATGAAATAACAAAAATAAACAATAAAAGCATGAAGTAAGTGTATTATATTTTATTTTTGTTAATTTTTTTAATGTTTATTTTTGAGAGAGAAAGAGAGAGAGAGAGAGACAGAGAGAGACAGCACGAGCGGGAGAAGGGCAGAGAGAGAGACAGACAGAATCTGAAGCAGGCTCCAGGCTCCCAGCTGTCGGCTCAGAGCCTGACGAAGGGCTCAAACCCACAAACCTGAGCCAAAGTTGGACACTTAACTGGCTGAGCCACCCAGGCACCCCAAGAATGTATTGTATTGCACTTTTTTAAGGTTTATTTTTGAGAAACTGAGTGAAAGCAGGGGAGGGGCAGAGAGAGGGAGACAGAGGCTCGTTGGGGGCAGTGCGCTGACTGCAGAGAGCCTGATGTGGGGCTCAAACTCACGAACCGCCAAGATATGATGTGAGCCTAAGTCAGACACTTAACCCACTGAGCCACCCAGGAGCCCCAACAGAGTGTATTTTAAATCTTTTCTTTGAAAAAGCACCTCTTGAACATCATCTGTACAGTAAGAGGGAAATCAAGTTCAACGGGCATTTACTAAAAAGCCAAGTACAAAATAAAAGCTGTTTGTACTCTGTGGCATAACTGTAATTCTTCCTCCCATCTTCAAAGGCCTCCATTGTACTTTGCTGCTACTTGAGTATGCCAATGACCAAGGGCCTGAGCTTACAAATGCTAGTTAGTCAAGCTTTTACCTATTCAAGAAGAACACGGACGGCACCTACCTTTACTGTCAGCAGGAAAGGAAATTCATATGCTGCTCTAAATGTCCATAAGTGGTGTCTAGATTAATAAAGTATAAATCATCTGATACCACTTAACGTTAAAAAAACATGGCTTAAGGTACTTGTTCTGTACTGCTTTTCAGCTGCGTGTAATCAACAGCCAACATACAGACCTTGTTTTATGTACAGAAACAAAAATATCAGCTAAATTATGTAACTATTAGTGATTTCCTGCAGTCATGGTAAAATGATTTCCTTCACCTATCACAGTTAACTAAAGCAGATACTAAAAATGATGCTTGTAAGTTTGTACTATGTCACCCAATAATTTTTGTTGTTTACCTAATAGATTAAACAAAAAAAAAACTTTCAAAATGTATCATTCTAGTTCAGTTCAGTCTCGGTGAAGTGGGGAAAGAATCTATCCTAACAGTCAGATTTTGAGTTGCTGCCAATCAGATGAACGTCAGACACTTAACATCACTTTTACTTGCGGAGCCAGGAGTGGGGATTTCTGATTCACCAGAATTGAAATGTCTGACGTTGTGAGGAGAAAACCATACAACTGTATGCTTTTATAATTTCAACTGATCCTCAACGTGGATATGTAAACTGTATATTCTTTTAAGCCCAACTACTCTCCATGAAAATGAAGTATTTAGTTTAGACAGACAGAGACATAATCGATTCTCATTTAACCTCAAACAGGGAAAACTATGAACATAGATGATACTACATTCTTTATTTAGAATGATTTTTGCAAATGTAATCAGAAGTTTACCCTCTTTATTGTTTTTCAGTAGTGTTATTAAAATCAGTATATTATCACAGAGAAGGAGCTGCCCCTGTTTGGGGCCAGAAATGTGCGTGTTGGGGACAGAGTGGGTGCAACTTACACGCTTTCTTGGACAGCCAAATAAGTCTGGGTTAAAACATCACCCTAAGTATCAGAGCTACAATGAATCCAAATGTTGAAATGTGCCTGCACACCATGAGACAGTTACCCTGACACCACATTTTACTAGAAATCTCTTCCAGGACACCAGGCTGCACCTCTTCCCAGAATAAAGGGCTGAGAGGAGAGCATTTCCAGTTCTACTTAGGAATCCATGGCTGTCCAGAGTCAACACAAAGCATGTTTATTTACCCTAAATGAAGGTCCAATTGTACAGCTTTTGTTTAATTTTCATCAAGTGTTTGCACAAAAGTTTCTCTGCACTCTTGGCTATGGCATTTGGAGCTCCTTAAAAGCTGGCGCATACTATTTTGTAAGCAGGGCATAAAGACATAAAGCCTACACAGAATGAGGTTTCAAAACAAAATTATTAAGAGTGCTTGCTTATAGACAAACACAGGTAAAAGATGGCTAAAAAGAAAAATCATGGAAAAAGAAACTTCAAAAAAATAAGTGGAGGAAATAACAAAGAAATTCGTGTGATAAAATGATCGACTTGTGTTTTTAAAATACAAGAAAGCCCAAAAGATATCATGAAATAGGGATCGCTACCTTCTAGATACATACCTGCGCCAACACTGTCACTTAACAAGAGCCTTAAACGAACACAGAGTATGTAAACAACTTCGCAACTAAACAAGTAAAAATACTCCATGCCAAATTTGGTGATTCAGCAAATTTCGGGTATCGCATATACAGAAAATGAGTTTGAATGGTTGCAAGGGGCAGGTATTAAAAAGTCAGAAGATAGGATGTCACCAACTGAGGCCTGAAGGCCTGCACAGCAATGATGAGCACCCAAGGAAGTCTGCTCTTGGGGAAAAAAAAAAAAAAAAAAAAAAGGAAACGTCATATAAACTAACTCTGTCTTACATTATACTGGTTATAGAATCATAAAACATTATAGCTTGGAACAGACTGCAGAATTTGAGACTTATTCCTTCTCTCCCACCTCTTCACCTACAAATGTGCCACCTATAAAGGCATTTCTGAGGAACCAAGGTCTCCAAAAACATATGTTAACTATTGACCTGGGCCATCTTGCTGATGTTCTAGATAAGAAATTAAGGTCCTATAGGGGCGCCTGGGTGGCTCAGTCACTTGAGCGACAGACTTTGCCTCAGGTCATGATCTCACAGTCTGAGTTGGAGCCATGAGTTGGAGGCTTGAGTTGGAGCCCTGCGTTGGACTCTGTGCTGACAACTCAGAGCCTGGGGCCTGCTTCGGATTCTGTGTCTCCCTCTCTCTCTCTGCCCCTTCCCCACTCATGCTCTGTCTCAGAAATAAGTAAACATTAAAGAAAAAAAAGAAATTAAGGTCCTATGAGTTTAAGTAATGTGTTCTAGTAAACACTGGTAAGAGTCAGCATTTGCTGCCCCACTCTTTTTGCTATAAAGCATTAATTCCCCTTCCAAATTCTTCAGTCTCTCCCACTCCCCCACAGTATCCGTCTTCCTGGATGCCTAAATTTCGTCAAGAGCAGCTACATAAATCTGATGAGGCAACAATTCAACATTTATTGAGTTCATTTTATGCATGACTGTAACATTTAAGACTAACAAGGCAAGCTCTCTACCCTCAAAAATCTTAAAGGCAGATATGTAAATAAGCACTTACAATACACCATCATCAGTACAAAGCAACAGATACCGAAGAATCCTACGGTAATATTCCCAAGGATAAGTGAGATCTAGAATCCAACTCTCAGCCGAGGAAATAAATGTCAACAGTAAAAAGGAATATTACAGAGTGTCGGTATGACTGTTTTCTGGGCATTGTGGAAGTTAATCCTCACCATCATTCCATAAGAAAGTGGTGGTATTCCTTTTACTGAAGAGAAAACTGAGCCTTAGGCTAAATAACATGCTGGGAAGTTTGGCTAATGGTCTCCCAGTGTGATGCCTCCCCATCTTTATGACAAAATTGAGTCTTACAGAATAATAAATAAGAACAGCTTACTGGATAGAAGAAAAACACTCTTCTGGTAGATAAGGGGATTAAATACAGATAAAAAGGAAAGACATCAAAGAGTCTAATAGGTAGAACACTCTACCATCACAGACCACAGTGAAGGGCCTAAGCCCAAAGATTCCAACTTGCTACACAAAGGCAATAGAAGAAAGGCTTCGACAAGGAAATATTGAAGTTGATTTTAACTTCTACAGTTTTCTAGAGAATTCAAATGTTGCCCAGGGGAAGGTTAAACTCTGGAAGGCAAATTTTTTTTAATGGTTTTATTTTATTTTTAAGAGACAGTGAGTGAGTGGGGGAGGGGCAGAGAGAGAGGAGGACAGAGGATCCCAACCAGGCTTCACGCTGGCAGCAGAGAGCCCGATGCAGGGCTCGAATTCACAAACCCAGTGGAGAGATCAGGACCTGAGCTAAAGTCAGATGTTTAACCGACTGAGGCACTCAGGCGCCCGGGAAGGCAAATGTTAAGGGGCAGAGACAATGCACGGTTTTCGAACTTGTAGGACAATGACCACAGTTAAATACATTTTGCCTGATGACCCAGGATGCACACAACTGAAATAAAAGTTTCACAAAACGGTACCTTTACTGAGATACACTGTGATAGTTTCTATTGTAGAATATCAATCCTTTATTTACTTATTTTTTCGTTTTTTAAGTGGGCTCCATGCCCAATGTGGGGCTTGATGCTCTAACCGACTCAGCCGGCTAGATGCCCCTGTTCATTTCTTTTTTAAATGCTGATCCTCACTGAATGGACTCTATAACTTAGTAATGGGTTATGTTGGGCAATTTGGGGAAACAACCGTATTTGAGAAATACAAGTGAACTGGGTAAGTATAAAAATATTCAAACATTTACAAATTCAAGAAGCTCAGCAAAACGCAAACAGGGTAAATACAAAGAAAAGCAAAGCTACGTATGTCATGGTCAATCTGCTAAAAACCAAAGATAAAGGAAGAATCCTGAAGGTGGCAAGAGAAGATGACAGACTAGATAGGGAAGTTAATATATGAATGTTGGCTGTCACAGGAAAAAAAATGGAGGCCTGAAGACAATGGAATGACAACTTTGAAGCACTAAAGGGAGAAAAAAAAATATTGACCTAAGATGCTATATTCAGTAACAATATACTTCAAGAATGAAGGCAAAATAGAGACACTTTCAGATGAAAGAAAACTAAGAATTCATCACCAGCATAGCTACACAACAAAAAATGCTGAAATTCTTGAATTTGGAGGTAAATTATACTAGACAGAAATTCAAAACATCAAAAATAGCAATGTAAGTAAATATAAGAGGAAATTTTACCCTTTCTTAAAATATTGAGGAATATGTGACTGTTTATAGCAAAAATTAAAACACTGTACTGTATAATTTATAACTAATGTAGATACCATACATATAGCATATAACCCGTATGGTTATATAGGACTAGGGGAAGAGAGAGTATAACCATACCATTTCTTACACTTTACAAGTGTTATTTACTAAGTAGACTGAGAAAAGGTAACAATGCATGTTGTAATCAATCCCTAGAAGAACCATAAAAAGAATGCAAAAAGGATCACTGAAAAAGCCAGTAAATAAAATGGAATTCTAAAAATAAAAAACCAAACCATTAATGCAAAGTGGGAAAGGAGGAATAGAGAAACAACAAAACATAACAAATGTAGATGGGACAAAGAAGAAATAATAAAATAGTGCACCTTAATATCTGACTGTACCATAAATCATACCATATTGATAAATTTGCCCAAACATTCCAATTAAAAGAGACAGAGTTTCACACTACATTAAAAAAAAATCACAAGATCACACCCTATGCTCTCTGGCAGAAATACACATTAAGATACAGAATATCGGAACAATGCTAACAACCACCATAACCGAATAAACATTTATAGAGTATTGCACACAATTGCAGATTACATATTTCTTTCAGGCACAAATGGTGCATGCACCAAAGAGATCATTTGGATAGACTATAAAAAAGCCTCAATAAGACTGACAAAAGATGGAAATCTTACAGAGGATATTTCTGACAACAATGGAATTAAGTTAGGAACCAATAATGAGCTATTTAGAAAAATAAATATTTGAAAACTAAACACTTATAAATAATCCGTAAGTCAAAGAAGAAATCACAAACAAAATAATTAAAACCTTTGAAACTGAATGACATACGGCATATTAAAATTTGTGGAATGAAGCTAACACACTTCTTAGGAAGTTCTTATGGCTTTAAAACGTTATATATATGGTGAGCCTGGGTGGCTCAGTGGGCTAAACATCTGACTCTTGATCTTGGCTCAGGTCATGATCTCATAGTTCATGACTCTGCCACCCTAGTTGGGCTCTGCACTGACCCACGGAGCCTGCTGGAGAATCTCTCTGCCCCTCTCTCTGCCCCCTTCCCATTTGCGCTTTCCCTCTCTCTCTCAAAGTACGTAAATAAACTTTAAAAAATTGTTACATGTGAATGGAAAAAGGGACAAGAACAATGACACACACCGTCTTCATAAGGGTGGGGGAATTAAAGTAAACCCAAAGTAAGTAGATGAAAGGAAGTACGAAGCAGGAATTAGTAACATAAAAACCAGAAAACAACAGTGAAAATTAAAATCTTTGAAACGATTAACAAACATGTCGGAGGACTGACACTATCAGACTTCAAAATTTACAGAGAAGTAGGACAATAATCAAGATTGTGTAGTATGGCTTTGGGGTGGGCATACAGATCAATGGAAGAGGGATGTCCAGAGAGAAGACTCCCAGTCTTTTGACAAAGGCTCTAAAGCAATCCATTGGGAAAGGAAAGTCTTCAATTCAAGTAAATTATGCTAGAACAAGCAGATATCCATGTAAAAAAAAAAAAAAAAAAAAAAAAAAAAAAAAAAAATTCTAACCCCCTATACTTGCGTCATAACTGCAAAATAACTTGAGATGGCTCACAGCCCTAAGCATAAAAGCCAAAGCTTGTAGGTGAAAGGAACAGTACACAGAAAGCAACAACAATTAAAAAAAAAAAAAATGTTGAAAAAAAAATCAGGTTTCAGCAAAATTAAAAATTTCCACTTAGCAAAAACTCCCCATTAAGAAAATGAATAAGTAAGCCAAACGCTGGGATAAAATATTCACAAAACATATCTAACAAAGGTCTCAATTCCAGATGATATAAATAATTATATATAATTTTTTTAAAGAAAAAAAATTTAATGGGAAAGGATTTGAACGTTCTGCAAAAGAAATCCAAATGTTTAGTCAGCACATGAAAAAAGCACATTAATACCCAAAAGTCATCAGAGAAATGCAAATTAAAACCAAAATGAGGTATCACTA
The DNA here is from genome assembly GCF_028018385.1 of Neofelis nebulosa. Lineage (NCBI taxonomy): Eukaryota > Metazoa > Chordata > Mammalia > Carnivora > Felidae > Neofelis > Neofelis nebulosa. The sequence goes on from NC_080789.1 coordinate 125,699,930, forward strand.
TTCATCCAACAAAATAACTAAAATTAAAAAGACTGGTGACATCAAATGTTGGTGAGGATGTTAAAAGAAGTCTCAAACACTGCTGGTGAGAGTATAAAATTGGTTTAACACTCTGGAAAACAATCTAATAGTTTCTTATAAAACTAATCACATATCTACTCTATGACTTAAAAATTGCACTTCTAGGGGTGCCTGGATGGCTCAGTCAGTTAAGCATCCAACTCTGGATTTCGGCTCAGGTCATGATCTCAGGGTTCATGGGTTTGAGCCCCACATAGGGCTTGGTGCTGATAACTGCTGAGCTTGCTTGGGATTCTCTCTCTCTGCCCCTCCTCTGCTCATGCTTTCTCTCTCTCTCTCTCAAAATAAATAAACTTTAGGGGCGTCTGAGTGGGTCAGTCTGACTTCGGCTCAGGTCATGATCTCGCGGTTTGTGAGTTCAAGGCCCGAGCTGACACCTTGGAGCCTGAAGCCCGTTTCGGATTCTGTGTCTCCCTCCCTCTCTGCCCCTCCTCCACTCATGCTCTGTCTCTCTGTCTCTCTCAAAACTAAAAGCACATTAAAATTTTTTTGAATAAATTTATACATATACTTAAAACAAATAAAATTGCACTTCTATACATTTACCTAAAAGAAATGAAAACATGTCTACAAAAAGTCATTAGACTATTCACGTATTACAACTAGTCATGATGCAAATGAATAAACAAACTGTGGTCTATGCACGTGATGAAATGATAACAGATCTAAGGGAAAAGCCTCCAGTGGGAAAGGCTAATGCAAACAGAAGCAGAAACAGAAAATTAGGGAGAAGAAAACTTCAGAGAAACTTGGAAGACACAGTATTATGAAACAATGCCATAAAAGCGATTAGAGTTAACCTTCAGCAAATAAAAGGTTTTCATAAATTAAAAATATGATAGCAGAACCAAAATACTCAATATGAAGACTGGAAGACAAAGGAAATATCCCAGAAAACAGAACTGGGAGAAAAAAAAAAGAAAAGACAGTAAAATGGAAAAGAACACTTGATAATCAAGTAGCACAATACGATCGGTAATATTTCCAAAAGAGTAGAGGAAGAAATCCTAAGAGAAATTAAAAAAAAAAAAAAAAAAAAGTTCTTAGACCTGAAAACGTCCAACTTTATGTTGGAAAGGTCCAGAGGGCCTAGCACAGTGAACCAAAAAAGACATATAACAAGGCATGTGCATTTCAAATTGAAAAATACCAGGGACGGGCCTCCTGGGGGGCCTCAGTCGGTTAAGCGCACATTGGACTCTTGATTTCAGCTCAGGTCATAATCTAACAGTTCATGGATTTGAGCCCTGCATCCACCGCCATGCTCACAGCATGGAGCCTGCTTGGGATTCTCTCTCCCCCCTCTCTCGCTCTCAAAGTAAGTAAATAAACTTAAAAAAATAGAATAAAAAATAAAAATGCCAGGGAAGATCAGAAAAGTCCAAGAGTCCACTAGAAAGAGAAAGAGAAAACAGATCAGAGGAGGAACGATACTGGTCTCCTCAACAACACTAGAAGCTAGAGGACAATGACAATATCTTCAAATACCTTCTGAAAGAAAGGTTTTCCGACTCAGAATTTTATATTCAGCCCAATTATAAATCAAAAATGAGGACAAATACATTGTCAGGACAGACTTACTACATTTTCATGCATTTGGAATCGCAAAAAAAAAAAGTGACTGCTTTGGACACCTTCGCAGGACATTTCTGTAGGATGTACTTCATAAATAAGAGGAAAGCAAGAAAGACATAAGTCCTAATAAAACAGAAAAGCAAAGGCAATTCCTGGAATGACTGTAAAGACGAATCCAGCACAGCTGTGTAGCAGGCAGAGGGAAGCAAGAGCAGTTTGGAGCAGGAGGGAATACTAAGGGAGCTGCGAGGAAGGCTAAATCATGTGACTGAGTGTATTATGGGGAAACTTGTATGGGGAGTTTTGGGATGGAATGAAAGGACTTAGTCAAACATACAAAGTAAACTAAAGCAATGGGATGTTGTGATTATTTACTCTAGGGGGAAAAAGTTATAGGAAAAAGGGAAACCTACACCGTGGCTCAGGAGCGACTAAATTTTGCAATCACTAAAAATGGAAAGACAGTGCGTATCAAACCAAAACACTGTATTGGGATGATAAGGGAAAAGGGCCTTAAGAGCTCTTCCACCATAATAAGACAAATGCTTAGTACACCCGAAACTAATACAATCTATGTCCATTACATCTCAAAGGACAAATGATAATGCTTCAAGTTTCCACATAGGCATACTATTCAAAAATATGGAAGTGTTTACCGAAAGAGATATACACACAAGTCTGTAAGATAATCCGATTTGAAATTACTTCCTTCATTGATAACTGCATCCCAGTAATGTATTCTGGCACAAATTGCTGAACCTGTGTACTTTGTCATAGTTTCATTTAGTCAAACACGCTTTAGCGTACTTATTCCCAGAAAGATATCAAATTTAAGAGAAGATGCTTTGTGTTGTAAAATGCTACAGGAAAAAAAGATGGGAGGCAAATACTGGAAGGAAAAAAAAAAAAAGACAAGGGAAAGGAGTCCTTAAAGTAAGATACGTAGTTCTCAACCCTGGCTGCAAATATGAATCACCTAGGCATTGATGCCCAGGATACTCTGCCGCATTCTGATCTAACTGGTCTAAGGTACAGCCTTGGGCTTATTTATTCTAACACTCAACCAAGATTGAGTCATTTGAGTATCTCTGGATTAGTTGTATGACAGTGGTGAAAATGGAAAATGCTGAGACTGTCAGTGTTGTTGATACAGAAAGTAAAAAATACAGGACTAAAGCAGCAGTCTGTTCACATTATTCCCCTGCTTAAAAAATAACATAAAACGAGCAAACACTTCAACGGCTCCCATGGCTTGCTCTGTACATACAGTTTAATGTCTTAGTTGGTCCACACACAAGGCCCTCTGTGATCTGGCTCCAGGGGCTACCTCTCCAGCCTCATCTCTAACTCCCCACAGGCAAACTAAGATACTGCCAAACTAAACTATTTTCAGCTTCCTTCAATGTACCAAAGTATTTGATTCCTCTCCCATTTGCATATTATTAGTCCTTCAGCCTAGAATAATATGCCCCTTCTACTCAGTCTACTTAGCATGCCCTATAAACTCCTACTTACATTAAAGTACAAGTATACCTTTTCCCGTAGTCTTCCAGGAACCACTTGAGAAAAAATTAATCACTTACTTCTTGGCAATCATCACCACACTTTTATACATTGTTAAACCATTTACCGCACTGCATTTTCCCCCATAGGTCTCACTGACCGATCTTGGAGTACTTTGGGAACAAGTTAACTGTGTTACCGTTTCTGTTTTTCGCCTTCCTATCTGCTATGCCTAATTGAAGACTGGCTTATGGCCCATGACTAAATGTCAGTTGCATGAATGAGTGAGTATAAAATGACAGGAGGACCACTAGCTCTAAATTTTCAACAGGGAAGTTAAAGGAAAAGAAAAATTCTAAGTAGTAATGGGGATTGCGGAGGCCTGACAAATTCTGGGACTTGAAGCAGCCTATGAATGCTTTTCCTCATCTCCTAAATCTTTCCCCTACACCCTCCATTCCCCACTAGTCTGATTAAGGAAGGTCCGATAAGTAAATGATTAATTAAATAATAATACTAAAACAGTGGAGAAGAGGAATAGGATGGGTTACACAAGGAGAAACAAAGACTTTGGTACTGTTTTGTTTCTTAAGCTATGCGAAAAGATAGGCAGGCTATAACTGGGTTGACCTTTATAGTCTTTAGCATGTTTTAAAATGCTGCTTTACAGATAGCAGTGAACTCAAGTAACAAGGACTGGAAAATATAAACTGCTGAAAAAAAAAAATCACATGTTAAGTGTACAGATGATATCGTTAAAGAATTAAATTCTGAGCACTCTGAAATTACCTGAAATGTGATATCTGGGGTAACTGCAAACATAAACGTCATTGCATGTATGTGTGTGTGTGTGTGTGTGTGTGTACATTTACTTATAATCTTGGAAAAGACTAGTGTTCTCAGCTATGGAACAAGTGAACTAAAGCCATTTCATTCTCTTCACTTCTCAAATCCAGGAAAAAAAAAAACCCACGTGAGCAGTAACAGTTGGTATCATTATAAAACACTGGTTTTTATTATGTCTGGGTATTCAACAGAAAACGAAACTGAATTTAAAAAGTAGTTCCAATTGCTAAGAAAAGCATTCTGTTCAAAGAATGGCTAAGACTTTACCTATTATCAGCACCCCCCCCCCATTTTTTTTTTTTTTTTTGGTCTGGGTGTTTTCTCTCTTCAGAAGACATCACATCTCATTCTTTCTGACTCAGAACAGGTTTTACAACTTCTTGGCCCTTTGGACTTCCAACTTCCACATGTCTCATAACCTGTCCCAGACTAATTACGGACACACAACCTCCTATACAGAACCAAAAGCATTTAGTTCTCTAATACCTAAGAAAGGAATAAAGGGTTTGGGATGCAGATTTCCGGAAACCCGTGTATCTCACGAGACAACTCATTCCCAAGTCTGATGGAGCAGGCGAAATCAGAACGTGAAGGCACACCGGCTTAAAGAACTGGGCGGTAAACAAAGTAGCACCAGTAATAATAATTTAAAAAAAAAAAGTTGATAGGTTTCTGGGCACACACTCATGTAGCAAGACACGGGATGCTTAACTAGAGATAGAACAGGCCTGCAAAATGCCTCCAGGTATCACTAGGTGCTTTTCGCTTTGCTTTGCTAAAATCCAAAAATTCTTAGTTTGGACTCTGGGATCCCAAAAGACTCCTCTTTTCACTCCTCACTTCTCCCACAAACCCTGTCCCTCCTGCACCTTCTCCCAGACTAAAATACCGACTTTCTACCCGCCCCCTCGAGAAAAGCACTTCTCTGCGCCTCTGTCCACCGACAGCCCAGCCTCCGGCTGTCCCCTAAGGCGGCCAGACTCTCCTCCTAGCAGTCAAGCCGTTGCGCAGCTCCATCCTTCTCACCTTGGTTACAGAAGAGGCTCCACAGTTTAGCGAAGATCAGCCCCATCATGAGCACCTGGGCGGGCCGCGGGGTCCCTCAGCAGCAGGTGCCGCTGCGCCGGGCCCCTCACCACGGCGCTGGCTGTAGGGAACCGAGGAGAAGCCTACTGAGACCGCGCGGCGACGGCACTGGCTGGCCAAGAAGCCTCGATCGGCCGCTCAGCTACCGGTCAGAAGGCACCGCGCCGAGTCCCTACCGGAGAGTCCTTTGTTTCGAGCCAACTGAGCCCAACGCCGACCCGTAGTACCCTCGGTCTGAACCCACCTACCCACCAGAGCCTCTACCAGCCCCAAGCCCCGCCTCCGCTCCGCCTCCCCTCCCGATTCCCGACCACCCATCGCCGGAAGGACGCGGACTGACGTAGGCGCGCTTGCGTTTACCCACGCTTTCGACGTGGCGTTTCCTTCGGTTTCACTTCCGGGGGGCGGGCTTCAAACTGCCGGCGGAGTGGGAGGTTAGGGGTCGTGGGAGTCGGGAGTTTCCCTAGGTGAGCTCTTAAACTCGTCGCGTTTTGTAAGCTTTTGTCACGTTCCAGTTCTTGAGTCTTTGCTGTTGGGCAAGTGCGCCCTCCCCCGTCTAAATCTAGGGGCAACTGCAGCTCCTCTAACCGAAAAGCTGCCGTTTGTTGCCCTTTACTGCACGGAAACGAGGAGTGTTTCTCTCGCAGCTGTCATCGTGGGCAGGCAGGCGAGCTTGGTGTTCTAACGTGATTCTTAATTCGAAATAGAATTGCTTGGGAGACGATCCATGGACTGCCGGTAGCCACAAAGTTCGGTTGTGTGATTAACTTAAAGCCGCCTAGTTGCCACGCATTCGGAATTTTCATGGAGCCCAAATCAAAAAAACAAAACAAAACTTTTCTGAAGCATTAACTGAAAATAACTTCCTTTGATTGAAATGGAATCCCAGTAATCTCTCCCGTTCAACAAAATAGAGGAAAAAGCTCCAAGTGCTGTCCTAGATCAAAGAAACTGAAATGTCAAGGAAAAGGTTGGACTAGGGAATTTAAAAAATATGTATATTATGAACTTAATACTTGGAAGAACTGTCTGCAGCTGGAGTTGAATTCAATTTATTTCTTGGCTAACCTTTCAAGTCAAAAAGCCAATTCTCTACTTAAGCGTTTCAGTTCCACTTTGTAATCATTTTTTTTAGTATTGTTGACACGACGTTACATTGGCGTCAAGTGTACAACATAGTGATTCAACATCTCTGTCTTATATGCTCACACAAGTAACTACAATCTGTCCCTGCATTGTACACTATTACACAATTCCACCTTCTTTGCCTTGTTAAGTTCCAACAAATTTAAAAGCTGCATAACCTGGCATGAAACCTAATGCCCCTGAAATCAGTAAAGGAGAGAACTTAATTGAACTGGACTTCCATCAGGTGGTAGATTTTAACCCAGGTAACAAGGCCTTCTAACAGGCCAAACCTTCCTTAGCTGTAGAAAGAGAAATGAAATGTATGACTTGTGAAATCCTCCTAGGGTTATGATTCAAAGATTCTTGGGGGCGCCTGGGTGGCTTAGTGGGTTAAGCGGCCGCCTTCGGCTCAGGTCATGATCTCGCAGTCTGTGAGTTCGAGCCCTACGTGGGGCTCTGTGCTGACAGCTCAGAGCCTGGAGCCTGTTTCAGATTCTGTGTCTCCCTCTCTCTGACCCTTCCCCATTCATGCTCTCTCTCTGTCTCAAAAATAAATAAACGTTAAAAAAAAAATTTAAAAACAAAACAAAAACACAAAGATTCTTGAAGACTTTTATATGGGATAATGTACTCCAACTTTCTCATATTAAAGACAAGTTATAACGTCCCATGTAGAGGAAAAGGTATGTACTGAGCCTATGTAAATTAGTTTATCTGTCAGGATCATGAATTGGCTCCAATATAAATGATTTTGTGTTTGTGTAAACAGGCTTAAAGGGATATTTCTAATCATAGTTTCATTATTCATAAAAAAACCTTCAGATACTGTAACTCAGCCTCTCAAATTGTTACACATATATATATATAAACTACATTCCACTATTTTCTGGCTTTTGGATCTCCAATAAACAGTTTCTAAAATAAAGCAGTTTTGTTTTGTTTTTTGCAGAGCTTCGAAGGAAAAAAATTACTTATTTCTTAAATATTTTTGTGATGGTGTAATGATACTTTAGAAAGTAAATTTGAAGTATTTTTTCACTTTTAATTCAGTGGTGGAATGAATATATTTGAGCAAGGCTGTTGATATTTCTATTGGTGCTATTCTTTCAAAATGTTTGAAACTTTTTTTTTTTAGAGTAATATCTACACCCAGTGTGGGGCTCGAACTCACAACCCCCAAATCAAGAGCTGCCTGCTCAGTCAACTGAGCCAGCCAGGTGCTCCAAAATGTCTGAAACTTTTATGTTAAAGAACTGTTCTAATTTTTATCATTTTCTCTACAATTTACCTGACACCAGGACTGCTGAAATATTTTTAAAATATTTTTTCACATTAGAAAGTGTTATTTGCCAATTTAGGAATTTGAAATTTTTATTAACTGTAAGAAAAGAAAACCACTCACAACTGAAAAGCGAATATAACTGATTAACAAAAATAGAGTTCCGCATTATCTAAACAGAACTCATGCTGGCATACCAGTATTATCTTTTACAAAAGATACAATTTAGTTCATATTGTATATTTGTATTATATATAATCTAGTAGGAATACTTGTCAATAATTTAATCAAACTAAAGAGTTTTGAATAATACACTTGTTAAATATATTTTGAATACACTTTAAAAAAAATTTTTTTTAATGTTTTATTTATTTTTGAGACAGGGAGAGACAGAGCACGAACAGGGGAGGCTCAGAGAGAGGGAGACACAGAATCTGAAACAGGCTCCAGGCTCTGTACTGACAGCACAGATGCAGGGCTCGAACCCACGGACTGCGAGATCATGACCTGAGCCGAAGTCGGCCGCTTAACCGACTGAGCCACCCAGGTGCCCCTGAATACACTTTTTAAACTTAAAAAACACATTTGCTAATTTTTTTCTGAAAACATTCCTTTAAAAACTTTTAAAAACTGGGGCGCCTGGGTGGCGCAGTCGGTTAAGCGTCCGACTTCAGCCAGGTCACGATCTCGCGGTCCGTGAGTTCGAGCCCCGCGTCAGGCTCTGGGCTGATGGCTCGGAGCCTGGAGCCTGTTTCCGATTCTGTGTCTCCCTCTCTCTCTGCCCCTGCCCCGTTCATGCTTTGTCTCTCTCTGTCCCAAAAATAAATAAAAAACGTTGAAAAAAAAAAATTAAAAAAAAAAAATAAAAATAAAAACTTTTAAAAACTAATTTCAGCGTAGCCTTAATCCAAAGAAGGTATCACTGCTCTATGAAATGTTACTATTTGAATATATTTTGAATTCATGAAAGAAAAAGAAATCATGAAAAAGGAACGTGATAATACTGTCATTAGGATTATAACTTACTTTCTGAAGTGTTAGTTGCAAATAACTTCCTTTAATTAAAACCCAATGCCAGTAATATTTCTCTCCAGTTCACTAAATTTTAAGAAAAAGATAAAAGTACTGTACATAAAGCAAAACAAATTAAAATTTCAGGAAAAAATGAAACATTGAACAACTAGGGAATTAAAAGCAACAAACTGTAACTACTGTTCCTCACAAGGAACTAATTATCCAAATTTAGTACTTAGAAGAGTTGGCTACAGCAGGAACTGAATTCAATTTATTACTGTTAACTAAGATAAACTGCATGCATGGCTTGAACGAAGAGTTCAGGACAGCATGTTCTGCCAACTAGGAATGAAACTTTTCAAAAACAAACAACTCTCCTACACTATTAAGATTATGTCCACTTTGACTTTAGCCTCCAGATGAGTTGATAGATTTCCTGCCTTTCTAGACTTTTTTGCCTAATCCCCTCATACCCTCTTCATGAAATTGAATATTTTGGAATATGCTTGGTTTTTGGTAAGGTTAAGCTTTGGAGCACTACAAACTAAGACTTAAGATGATAAGATTGTACCTAAGATTTTTTTGCTCCTCCACATGGGCAGCCATATTATCCCATGAAGCAAATACAACCTAAATGACCCGTATATGGGTATATTCCTATAGGGCTCTTCCTTTGCTTAGACAATATGTTTGCACTATGCCAACTTCAGATTTGGTATGTGTTTGTCTTGGACCCAAGCTTAGAACACTAAGAGGCATCTTCATCAACCTGTCACTACAATAGTGTCTAGACAAGGATAGTCTAAAAGTCCTCAGCACTGTTTATATGTGCTTCACTAGTAAACTAGTTTCCAGCAAATACATGCTTTAACAGTTTTCATTCTCTAGTTCACATAGATGCCTATCCATTCATCTAGTCATTCAACATTTAAGTGCCTATTACATGTTTTGGCAGTGGGTATGCAGTGGTGAGATGAAGTCTCTACCCTCGCGGAGTTTACAATCTAGCCCAACTCGTTCCTTCCTCTCCCTTATCTCCTAAATACAGATTCCAACCATTATTGGTGCTAGGGTTGTAATGTTCAGGCTGCAAAAATTCCTTTGGAAATGCCCGATCTAGACATGTTTTCTAATAACGTTTAGATGATTCAGCCACGGAAAAATCCCATGAACTTACTGAAGTATACCATGGTGAAAAGAGTTGGTATTCGTTTTAGATGACAGGTGGCTGTGGTCTTTATCCTGACTTTCTAAGGAGACAATTATTTTTAGCTACTTATTCAATCATAAAATGTCTGACTTTCATTAGGTACCTTCTCCTTTTGAATCCTTCCGTAACACATAAATTATGTCAAGGGTCTCAGAGCCTTCAAGTATAAATCAACTATGATACAGGTAACTGCTAGCCTCACTCAACTAACTGTAAATGCTAGGTGTAGGGTTTTTTTTTTATTTTATAATTTTTTTTTAATTTTTTTTTCAACATTTTTTATTTATTTTTGGGACAGAGAGAGACAGAGCATGAACGGGGGAGGGGCAGAGAGAGAGGGAGACACAGAATCGGAAACAGGCTCCAGGCTCCGAGCCATCAGCCCAGAGCCTGACGCGGGGCTCGAACTCACGGACCGCGAGATCGTGACCTGGCTGAAGTCGGACGCTTAACCGACTGCGCCACCCAGGCGCCCTAGGTGTAGGTTTTTAAGTTTTAACTGATCATTCATGGACATGAACCCACCAGTAACCCAGCTTCCGAAAATTTGAATAACGTGGTTCATTCATCGCTGAAGTCAGACTAGTATGCGTTTCTGAAATCAAAGAGTGACTTACAGGTTCAAATAAACTGCCTTTCTCTTTGCAGGTCACCCAGCAGGTAACTAATGGGCCCTCTCAACTTACTCAGGCCAGCAAAGCCTTCGACTTAACCCACACCATTTCCTCGTCTGCCCTGACACCCGCCGCAGGCTCAGGACCCAGGTGCTCCCCGGGGCTGCCGCCCCTCCCTGCGCCAACCGCCCGCACGTGGACGCGCCACCCACCGCGCTGGGAAACTCCGGGGACGTGACGTAGCGGCAACTTGCGGCTGCGGATTGGGGGACCAGGGAGGGTGGGCCGCGTCGCCGGAAGTGACGCAGGCCGGAAGCGGCTTTCGGCAGAGGAATTGGGGGGCGTGGTTTTGGAAATTAGGTTCAGAGGGCTGAACGTGCTAGAGCAGGTGCGGGTCGCTTTTCCAGGTCTGTTCGCAACGGTTTCGCCCGTCAGGGTTTTTGTTTGTTTTTTGTCTCCCCGTCCCCCCCCCCTTTAGTTTTCTTGTGGTGTTTTTGCAACGTGGGTGACGTGGCCTCACAGTGATTTCCGTGAGCGTCCCTAAAGGAGGACCAAGGACGGGTGTGGTGGAGGCGAGGAAGCTGCTCTGAACTGGCGACGCTCGAGAAAGCGTGGATGTACCTCCGCAAAAGCCGAATATAACTTGGAAAGAGCGGCGCGATTTTCCTGGCCATCTGGCGGTCCCGGCGCGTGTGGGTGGTTACTCACTTGACAACACGCTGCTCACTGTTCACTCGGAAAGAGAAAAATCACCGTTTTCCAGCATTTTTCTTGGAGGAGAACAAAACTATCGCCAAAATGTCTATTTTCCCTAAAATATCTTTGAGACTTGAGGTTGAAAGGTACCTTCGGGAGGGTTTTATGAATAAGGAGGTAGGTCAAATAAACCTGGTAGATGATATTTGCAAAAACTCAAATATTTACACACTCTGGAGAAATAGAAAAAAAAAAAAAAAAAAAAAAAGAGGCCTAAAGCGAAACCTCATCTTGACACTGTTGTTTCTGCCTGGTTTTTTTCGAATGTAAAAACGGCCGGTATCTTCCCCGTAGGGATTTAGTGCTTTCGAGATCAGAGGTGAATGAGGTATATACGTTTCCACCCTTAGGAACGTGAAAGAAGGGAGGGGAACAAAGCGGTTATGGGCCCGGCAGTAGGCGTGGCACTGAAGGGCTTGCAAAATGAGCGCAAAAAGATTCCTGTTCTCGAGAACTTAAGTCCTGCAGACAAGTCACAGCTGCACTCTTGGAGTGTGGCAGTCTGGTGAAAGGGATGCTAGAAGCTGTTAATGCCTCAAATGCCAGCCGTTGTGCTAGGTGGCTTGCAGACCTTTACATCTTAATATTCGCGCTCTCTCGCTCGCTCTCTTTTTTGGTGGAGATTGCCTCTCCATTTTAACAGGTGAGAGGACGGAGGGTCCAAAGAGGCCAAAGTGACACCGCTATGAAGTAACAGGACTGAGATCTGAAGCCTGAAGAGCTCAGGTACAATGACAAAACCCAGATCTGGAGTCCCGAGTCCTGGGTTTGTGTCTCTGTGCTTTGAACGAATCATTTCAGAGCGCTTAGCCTGAATTTCCTTTTCTGCGAAAACTGGGGATGTTAAAAATACATATCCTTACAAGGTTGCTTTGGAATATTAATCCTGAGAAAGCAGTTGGCGTTGTTCTGGCACACAGTCCTCAACAAATACTCATTCTCTGTGCTTTTCGCAGTGCCTCGCACAGAAGTCCTCCGTGAATACTGTCTTTGGTTGCCAAGCTTGTGCTCTTGACATTTTACGCTCCGGCCTCTAGGCAACTTTGTACTTCTAAGTCTTTGCTTTTCTGTTCAAAGTAAAGCCACCTAAATGTTAATCGTGCGTGAAGATATTGCTGAAGCTGACTTGTTAGATTTGATTTCTGCATTTTATTTCCAAAGATTATTTAAAAAAAATTTTTAACGTTTTATTTTTGAGACAGAGAGAGACAGACCATGAATGGGGGGTAGGGTCAGAGAGGGAGACACAGAATCTGAAACAGGCTCCAGGCTCTGAGCTGTCAGCACAGAGCCCAAGGCGGGGCTCGAACCCACGGACCGCGAGATCATGACCTGAGCCAAAGTCGGCCGCCCAACCGACTGAGCCACCCAGGCGCCCCGCCAAAGATTATTTTACGGGATTAGACAGCATGGAAAGAGAAAAGACATTCTCTAGATTTCAGAGAACTTAAAATATAAGGAGCATATTAAGAGAAATAGAGGCATTCAGAAATTTTTCCCAGCGGTTTTAAAAAAAATAAATGTTGCTTTTATGAAAGATCCAAATGTCCGTCTTTGACACCATCTCTGCCTCAAACCCGCTAACTGTAAGTGATTTTACGAAAAGAAAAGCCATTACTTTGTAAAAGTATTGGAGGTAAAGGTCAGTTTCAATACACTAGAGAAAATACTAATACTGTGAGGCTCGTGGGTTAGTAGGCTGGCAAGTGGTTTATGAAGATGCTGTGGGGCAGGGTATATTCAGAGATCACAGAAATGGGAGGCGCCTGGGTGGCTCAGTGGGTTGCGCGTCCGACTTCAGCTCAGGTCATGATCTTGTGGTTCTTGAGTTGGAGCCCCACATCGAGCTCAGTGCACATCCCGCTTCAGATCCTTTGTCCCTCTCTCTCTGCCCCTCCCCCACTCATACCCTCTCAAAAATAAACATTAAGAAGAAAAGATGACAAAAATGGGAAAATACATGTCTCGTAAAGCTTCAGTTCATCACAGGGAACTTGGTTGGTTGAGTCTTTCATTAGTTGAATGAATGGGTGTTCATGTTCTTAAAATTTTTAGTTCATTTGTTAAGGGACGTTGAAACATTAACTTGTTATTTTCCTCTTTTTCAGGTTGTATCTGCTCTAGGCAAACAAGAAGCAGAAAGGAGATTTGAAACTCTGTTAAATCACTTGTCACACCCTCCATCGTTCACAACTGTCAGAGTAAACACACATCTCGCCTCAGTGCAACATGTGAAAAATCTGTTGTTGGATGAGCTTCGGAAGGTATGTGCAAATTTTCTGTCATTATGTCTATGACATTTCTTTTTTTTTTAACGTTTATTTATTTTTGAGACAGAGAGAGACAGAGCAGAACGAGGGAGGGGCAGAGAGAGAGGGAGACACAGAATCGGAAGCAGGCTCCAGGCTCCGAGCCATCAGCCCAGAGCCCGACGCGGGGCTCGAACTCACAGACCGCGAGATCGTGACCTGAGCTGAAGTCGGACGCTTAACCGACTGAGCCACCCAGGCGCCCCTGTCTATGACATTTCTACAGTCTATGTCATGTTGCTGTTCTCTAAAATCTATGAACATAATGTACTATTCCAATTTTACACCTAAGGAAGTCGAAGATCATGAATGTTCAGTTGTTAAGTGGTAATGTTAGAGGTAATGTTAGAACCCAGCACTTGTGATTCAGAATTTATTATAGTGACTGAGTAGGTCACTCAGCTCATCTGGCCTCAGTTGCTTCATCATTAAAATACATATGAAGAGATCCGTTCTAACCCTAAAAGTCTGGTTTTGTAATAAGTTACCTGATTAGTGCGTAAATTAAAAGATGCAAGCATAATCAAAGGGCTTTTATTTATATATTTATTATAGGCTGTGTTATTAGTTTAATGAAGATGTAACATTAAGAAATCTTCAGAAAATTACCACTGATGTTGACTTACTTATTGTTCTTTAATCTCATTAGATTTATGGAATGTTTGTTATATTGTCTGTAAGAACAGTTTTATAAATTTCAAGTTGTGAGAAAATGTGTAAGAACTACCCGCTATGGGATCTGAGTGTATGAGACCCAAACTAGTGTAATAATAAGACTTGTAGAAAAAGTAATCCGATTTTGAATATTGATAGTGATAATTTTATTGAGAGTAATGACAGTAAGCAGTTCCTCTAAGCAACTAAATGTAACAAATAACAAAATACAAGCAGTTCCTCTGAACAACTAAAATTAATACTCTTATGCAGTCATGTATATGTTTTCAGGTAGTAGGACAGTGTTCTGAGGCCCATCACAACTGTCTATAACTCCTGCAGATCCAGATTATTTTCTTTTCTGGCAAACTATTCCTGGAGTCTACATATTCTAGTATTCCAGTCCAGTGGGCCTATAGCATCTAGTATTACTAGTAACTAGTATCTAGGATAAGGCAGACATTGACTATGGATGGGCTTTGAGTCTCTTAAAGGTTAAGAGTAAGGCAGAAGGTTGACCCCTAAGCACTAGATAGGAAATTGATGGTAGAGCAGTACCTACTTCTAGCAGGAAAGGGGTCTCAGACTATTTATTTTCTTTCTCCTTCCATGATCCAAAACTCATGTGTGTCCTAAAGAGATGTCGCATATGGGATGATGGAAGAGTGGGTGCTTTGTCTCCCCAGAGTTCTCTGGGCCCCATATTGGGATTTAATAATGTAAATTTCATCTGGCTGGTGAGGATGTGGAGAAACTGGAACCTTCATACGTTATAGGTGAGAATGTCAAATGGTTTGGCTTTGGAAGACGGTTGGGAAGAGATGCACATAACTGGTTCTCCTGAGACTGTGTGAGTTGGCCTCAGCACCTATACTCCCGGCCCTGCACCCACTTCTAGTCTGAAGACCCAAGTATGATAGAGGATACTGAAAATCCTGAACTTTTGCCAAAAAGCATTTCTTTTCCTCACCAAAACTGACACGGCATCCCGTATTGATTGTATATAATAAATAATATTAATCGTAATCTTTAATGTCCTGTTTAGAGTTTTTCATTGAAAGAGTACTACATGCAATTCTATATTGGATATGTGTTTTCAAAATAAGTCATTTAAGGTAAATATGGGTTGGCTTTTATAAAACCAAACAGTAAGCAAAATAGAACCTTAGGAAGACATAGAGAAGAATAAAATATACAGAAAATAAAGTTGTTTTGAAGTCTTTGTTCCATAGTATTATGTGGAATAAAGTGAGAATAGCCTAAACCAAGCTTCATGCTCTGCTAGATAATGACACTGAAAAGCTCTGTAAGTTGAAATTTATCAGTTATATTGATTGCTTCATACTTCTGTTTATTTTTAACAGCAGTTTAACGGATTAAGTGTTCCTATTCTTCAACATCCAGACCTTCAGGATGTCTTACTT
This sequence comes from Neofelis nebulosa, assembly GCF_028018385.1. Taxonomy (NCBI): domain Eukaryota; kingdom Metazoa; phylum Chordata; class Mammalia; order Carnivora; family Felidae; genus Neofelis; species Neofelis nebulosa. Next base: position 125,715,409 of record NC_080789.1, read on the forward strand.
ATTCCTATTATTGGACCTAGGTTTGTAACTTTTCCATTTCCAATTAAATTCTGAAAATTTGTCACGGGTTTTTTCTTACTGTTGTGATAACACTGAGTTTCTGTATTATTAGCCACTTTGTATAGATAGACAAGAATTCACAAGTTCAAAAATGCCAACTTCATACTGTGTCGTGGGAGATGTTACAAAAAAGACTAGGAATGGGCCCAAATACCTTGAAAGTAATGCATTTTATGTCCATTTGGTGCAATGATTGGTTGTTTTTCCTCCTATTGTTTTTTTTTTTTTTTTTTTAATTTGTTTGTTTATTTATTTAGAGAGGGAGAAGCAGAATCCCAAGCAGGCTTGGGAGCCTGACAGCCCAGAGCCCGACACAAGGCTCGAACTCACGAACCAGGAGATAGTGACCTGAGTTGAAATCAAGAGTAAGGTGTTTAACTGTCTGAGCCACTCAGACACCCCAGTTTTGGATTCTCTTAATACTTTAAGTAAACAAATGAAGTGACTTACAAAGTAGGAGGAAAGGGGCACCTGGTGGCTCAGTTGGTTAAGTGTCTGACTCTTGTTTTCGGCTCATGTCATGACAGTGTGGAGCCTCCTTAGAATTCTGCCTCTCTCTCTCAAAATAAATAAATTGAAAAAAAAAACACAAAAAAACAAAGAGCTTCCACTGCTAATATAAAACTTTTTTTTTTTGAACTACACAAAAATACAAAGCAACATATTTCCTACATTCGTAGGTGATATGTTTGTAAAATTTTATTCCTTAATCCACAGTTACATTAAATTACTGTGTATGTTCTGTAGAACAATGTTCTACTCATTTATGTATTTGGAAGACACGTTTGAAAATTGGGGAAAAAAAAGCCTTTTCATATTATAATAGGAATTCATTTCCCCAGAACATTTTAAATCCCTAATTATGGTTTAATTTTTTTGTACCCCTATGAGTTTTATTAAATAGAAAAATGCTCATTTTGTGAAAGCTTTAAAGTAATTTAGTAAAGCAGTCAATAGTAAGGCACTGTTTTAGTAAGTTAAGATTTATCTGTGCAGTGAAACATGGCCTTTAATGGGGGAGAATTATATGTACCGATAAGAGAAGAATTCACAATTATCAAAAGGAGGTTGCCATGCATAGGATAATTACAAATTTTTTTTTTTTTGTAATTACAAAAACAACTATACATTTATATTTAGATTTATATTTAGAAGTCTGGAGGCTTTAACGAACCCAACTTTTTTTTTTTTTTTTTTTTTTAATTTACTTTCTTTAAGTTTATTTGAGAGAAAGAGAGCAAGCAAGCATGCAGGGGAGAGAAAGAGAGAGAGGGAGGGAGGGAGAGAAACCTGAGCAGGCTCTGTACTCCTCTGCACAGAACCCGATGTGGGGCTTAAACTCACATCCTGTACTATTTTTTTTTCATAAAGTTATTTTTTTTAAGTTTATTTAATTTAAGGCGGGGGGTGGGGGAGAGAGAGCGAGAGAGAGAGAACTCCAAGCAGGCTCTGTACTATCAGCACAGAGCCTAACTCAGGGTTTGAACTCACCAACCATGAGATCATGCCCTGAGCTGAAATCGAGAGTCAGATGCTTAACTGAGCCACCCAGGTGCCGTCATACCCAACTATTAATAGGGGTTAATTCTGAGTGGTTAACTCTGATGAGGTTGGATTAGGAGAAAAGTGGTAAGAGGAGATTTTCACTTGTAACATTTCTGTGTTATATTTACTGCAAGTATATTTACTGTAAGAAATACTGTATGTATTTCTTTTGCATTAAAAGGAAGGAGTTTTTGAGTTCCTTATTTTGTTTCTTAAGGTGAAATTTGCAGGCGGTGAAATGGAGAGATCTTAATTATGTGTATCATTGGCTGAGTTTTCCCAAATTTGTATAGCTGTGTGGTTAAGATCCACCTCAGTCAAGATAGAAAGATGTCCATAATTGTCTCTAATTCTATATAAAGCTATTTCATTCTTTTTTAATAGCTGCATACTTAAAAATTTTTTTTATCCTTCTGTTGATGGACATTTCATTATTACCAACAGTAAATATTCTTAAGATGTTTCTTTGTGGACTTGCATAAGCATGTCTACAAGATAAATTGGTAACCCATGGAATCACTGGTTCATTGGTCTGTGCATATTTTAGTTTGAGACCTATTGTCTTCTAAAACGTTTTACCAGTCAGGAGCACCTGGGTGGCTCAGTTGGTTAAGTGTCCGATTTCAGCTCAGGTCATGATCTCATCTCATGGTTGGTGAGTTCCAGCCCCGAGCTGAGCTGTGGGCTGACAGCTCAGAACCTGGAACCTACTTGGATTCTGTGTCTCCCTCTCTCTTGCCCCTCCCCCACTTGTGCGCTCATGCGTGCGCGCCCTCTCGCTGGCTCTTTCACTCTCTCTCTCAAAAATCAACATTAAAAAATAAAAAAAAATAAGTTTTACCAGTTAATGTTTCTAGCAATGTATGAGAGATTCTTAGATCTTCATTCTTTTTCTCTCTTTTAATGTTTCTTTATTTTTGAGAGAGAGAGCAAGAGAGAGACAGGATGTGAGCAGGGGAGGGGCAAAGAGAGGGAAACACAGAATTCAAAGCAGGCTCCAGGCTCCACACTGACAGCCCGATGCAGGGCTTGAACCCACGAACCACGAGATCATGCCCTGAGTCGAAGTTGAACACTCAGTCGACTGAGCCACCCAGGTGCCCCTCAGATCTTTTATTCTTGCTAATACTGGCTATGCTAGCTCTTTTAAAATGTGTAGATAATTTAATTATTTTCTGAATTTAGCAACCCTTTCATCCTGTTCCTTGTAGTGATCTAGGCTACTCATCAGAACATTTGTGAACTAAAAAACACAAATGGTGAGTTACAACAGGAAAGTATTCAAAAGTCATTTAGGAGAATAGATTCACATGCCTCCCTTTCACTTCTAAAAGGAGCAAATTCATTCTTCTTTGTTTTTAAAATTCATTATCACTATTATTACCTTATGAGTTTCCACTATGAAAAATGAGGAAGTTCTTAAATTTTATCCCCTAAAACCTCCACCAGCCAGTTTTTATTTACTGTGTTCTTTAGCATTGTAGAGGTTTATAACATTGTTATTCTGGAAGCACAATTCAAATGGATGCAGTGCTTACTTTTAATTCTAATAGTTCATTTCTGAGTTCTTTGTCTTAATTGCTCTCTTGGTTAGCGAGTATAGTCCTTTATCCGGTCTGCAGCCCCTGCTTCCCGTCTCCAAAATCAGTATTCTCCTCTCCAAAGTATTTACTTTCTTGCTTGAGAATTGCCTGTTGCCTTTATATTTAAACAATAGGTTGACTGATAGTGGTTTCAGGTCCCATGTTATTTCCCTTAACACTTTGTAGACATTGCTTTTACAGCGTCAGGGCATCAAGTGTTGCTGTGAAGAAATCAGAGGCCGGGGCGCCTGGGTGGCTCAGTCGGATAAGCCTCTGACTTCAGCTCTGGTCATGATCTTGAGCTTTGTGGGTTTGAGCCGTACATTGGGTCTGTGCTGACAGCTCAGAGCCTGGAGCCTGCTTCAGATTCTGTGTCTCCCTCTCTCTCTGCCCCTCCCCTGTTCACACTCTGTCTCTCTCTCAAAAATAAACATTAAAAAAAAAAATTCAGAGGCCAAAAAAACATCCTCTCTCCCAGCCCCCCACAAGAGTAGTTTTTACTTGGAGATCTATGAATTCATCATTGAACTTTAGAAACTGGGCTAGGATATAGCTTGATTTTCACTATTCTCTCTTGCTCTTTAATCAAACAGTATAACTTTTTAGTTACAAGTCCACCAGTAGTTCTGTGAATATTTTTGTTGTACTTTTCTGTATTCTCTGTTATAAGGACCCTAGGACTCTGTAGGTTGGATCTCCAGTGCAGATATTCCTGTGTTGGGGCACCCCAAGACAACCAACCCTCAGGTGCTGTGATTGACAAGAATGAGTCAGGACTCAGCATGTTGTAGTGCTCCTGGGGAAGACTGATTACACAAAAGGATACAAAAGCAAATCTAGAAGGGAAAGGTGCATGGGGCAAAGTCTGGAAGAAGTCAGGCACAAGCTTCCAAGAGTCTTCTCCCCGATGGACTTATTAGAACATGCTTAATTCCTCTAGCAACAAATTGTGACACGAGTAAAATAGTTGCCCAGGAGGGCAGCTCATTAGAGACTAGACCCAGTGGCCAAGGTTTTTATTGGGCGCTGGTCGTGTGATCACCCTCTGCCCAGCATGTACCAAAATTTCAGGCTCCCAAAAGGAAAACAGGTGTTCAGAATAAAGCACATTGCTTATACAAACAGTTTAGGAATGCCCTATCACGAAGATGGAGCCGAAGGTGAAGAAGGAAGCCCCTGCTCCTCCCAAAGCCGAAGCCAAAGGAAAGGCTTTGAAGGCGAAGAAAGCAGTGCTGAAAGGCGTCCACAGTCATAAAAAAAAAGAAGATCCGCACGTCACTTACATTCCGACGGCCCAAGACACCGCATCTCCGAAGGCAGCCCAAATATCCTCGAAAGAGCGCCCCCAGGAGGAACGAGCTTGACCGCTATGCCATCATCAAGTTTCCCCTAACTGCCAAGTCAGCCATGAAGAAAATAGAAGACAACAACACTCTTGTGTTTATTGTGGATGTCAAGACCAACAAGCAGCAGATCAAACAGGCTGTAAAGAAGCTCTATGACATTGCCATTGCCAAGGTCAACACTCTGATCAGGCCCAATGGAGAAAAGAAAGCATATGTTCGATTGGCTCCTGACTATGATGCTTTGGATGTTGCCAACAAAATTGGGATCATCTAAACTGAGTCCAGCTGGCTAAATCTAAATATAAATTTTTTCAACAACAAAAACAAACAGTTTAGGAACAATAATCCACTCTTAGTAGGGAAGGTTTTAAGTCAGTGTTGGGAACTGTTTCTCACAGTCTTTTCCAGATGCCAGCCAAGGGCGGACCTTGCAAGCAGGCCTTTCTAAAAATAGCCATCTGAAGCCTGTTGTGTTCTTATTTCAGAGGCTTTATTATCATTTTATTTCCCAGTTCGCTATTTTCTGTTTTTTTTGAAACCCTCTCTTATCTCGGTTACACAACAGAAGTTAAGAACATTGCGTTAACGGATTGAAAGTATTTATTTTGAGAGTGCTAGTGCATGAGCAGGGGAGGGGCACAGACAGGGAGACAGAGGATCCCAAGCAGGCTCCATGCTATCAGCACAGAGCCCGACGCAGGGCTTGAACTCACGAACCATGAGATCATGACCTGAGCCAAAATCGAGAGTTGGACACTTAACTGACTAAGCCACCCAAGTGCCCCCACTATTTTCTGTTTTTTATCTTGTTTTTCTTATATACCATTTTTGAATTTTTCCTTTTACTTATTTTTAAAAGTACAAAGACATATTTGGCGTTCTTTTCCTTGGGTTTTTGTTTGTGTTTTGGTGTTGTAATATTGTTTTGGCTACTACCTATGTATAGGTCCCATGTCGAATGAATCTTTTCTGTTTATTATTCATTGAGTAGAAACAGTTACATTCACGTAGCTTCGTCTCCTTTGTAGTTTGCTCAAAAATGTTATAGAATACTCTGGTTTCTCTTCAGATCGCATAAAAATGTTATACAATGGGGTAAAATGTGTCCCTAGACGACTAAACAGATGTGTTTTCTGGAAATGCTTTCACCAAGTTTTCCCTAGCAACAAATTTCTAGTCCTGGTGAGTGGAGCCGATACAGGCTAAGGCTCTCTGTGAAGACTTCTAGCTCACAGCTTTTTTTGTACGGGGCTTTAAATTGTGTTTCTGCCTCGTTAACTCTGGCGAGGAGCACTGCTCTTGGTTGCTCTTCCCCTTCCCTTAGCTTCTTCCAGGCAGTTTATCCAGATTTCTCAGGGAAACACAGACACCTGCTTGCCAGTGTTGACAGTCCTGTTCCTCTTTCAGCTTGATATGCTGTGAATGGGGTACTGACAAGACCTTCTCAGATCATCTTTTCTCCACCTGGACCCCCCTGTCGTGGTTCTGAGTAGTAAATACTTGATTAGGCCTCCAGGTGCCTTTCCTTTTCATACCCTGTTGAGGAACTAGGTTTGATCCACATTTCTCTTTGTCAGGCGGTTATTCCTCCTCATTGGGAATGTAGCTAGCTGTTCCTTAGTTTTATTATAAGCGGCATGTCCTTCTCGGATTGATTTTTTTTTTCTCCATTTCTGCAGACTTCAGAAACAGAAATACACACACTTACTCTTTTCCTACTCTTGTACAAGATGCTCAATATCATACAGTTACTGAAAATACCAAAACAGGGGCGCCTGGGTGGCTCAGTCGGTTAAGCGTCAGACTTTGGCTCAGCTCGTGATCCTACGGTCCATGGATTCGAGCCCCACATTGGGCTCTGCTGTCGACACAGAGCCTGCTTCAGATCCTCTGTCCTCTCTCGCTGCCCCTCCTCTGCTTGTGTGCATGTGCTCTCTCTCTCTCTCAAAAATAAGCATTTAAAATTAAAAAGTCAAAACATAGAGGTTAAACTTTATTTGTAGATAGTGAGCAATTTTAAAAGTAATTTCTCACCATAAATTCAGTTTCCCTCAGGTTACTTAACAGGATACTTAACATGATACTTAATACTGGTGAAGTATATTTTAATGTTGGGAAGATCTTATCATTCGCAACATAATGAAATTGAACATAAGGTTGTGATGCTGCATTTGATGGTATCCATGTCAACTTTAGTGAAAAACCTAGAAGAAAATTGAATGCCGGCCTTCACTTGATATAAGAGTGTTTTTAGGGGCACCTGGGTGGCTCGGTTGGTTGAGCGTCCAACTCTTGATTGCGGCTCACGTCAGGATCTCACGGTTTCTGGGATCAAGCGCCACACAGGGCTCTGCACTGACAGCAAGGAGCTTGCTTGGGATTCTCTGTCTCCCCCTCTCTCTGCCCCTTCTTCTCTCTCTCGCTCTCTCTTTTTCAAAATAAATAAATAAACTTATTTTTAAAAAAGTGTTTTAACATCCTATCCCAAACAGCATTTCTAAAGACTGCATTTAGATTAGTAGAATGTTTTAGGTTAATATTCAGTTCATAATTTTTAAGAACCTCTCCATTTTTTTTAATAGTGTACCTCCCTTTTTGACAAAAATCTCAACAAAATATTTTTAGCAGTTGAGAAAATTTTTTCTTTCCTTCACAACTGAATAACTAATCCAGTAGCATAAATCTCTGGAGATCCAAAGGAGGCCAGATTTGCCTCTCTCAGCCTGCGTGATTTCTATCTTTCTTATCTTGCTAGTATCAGCACTTTAATATTTCAATTACTATTTATGTATATGAAATAATAGGGTAAATGCAATAAAATACTCCAGCAATTGCACAAACATGTATGATTAAAACAGATGGCAACCCTGCTGAAAAATATTTGTTGGAATGCAGTAATATGTAACATCTTAAAATTATATTCATTATCTCCTGTTTGGTGTAGAGTTGCTAATATGTGCAGTTAAAAAATGCCAAATAAATAAGTTTATGTTTTCATTTATGTTTTAGTGGGACATTCTCATAATCTCAGTTTTTAGTTCATAGACCCCTCATTTTTAAAGCTATTTTAATATTTTTTTTCTTAATCAGAGTACCTTCATTCTATTTTCCCTTTTATTTGTATGACTGTGCTATCAGAAAATCCACTTCAATGGTGTTGATTTACTCCTTTATTTGTAAACATTGAAGTAAAAAGTCAAGCTTTTGGCAGGTTTTATGGCCCTGCATCAACTTTGACATGTCCTTTTATCTTTCCTGCCTACAACTCTCCCCTTCAGGAAAGCTGAATTACACTTCGATACTTGTTTTTGTACAATTAGTCCTAGTGTTGAGGGATCTCTAAGACCACTCCCTGGTTTGATGACTCTCTAGGATGACTCCTAGGATTCGGCATTATTTGTGACTATGATTTATTGCAGTGAAGTCATCTGAAGCAGAATCAGTGAAAGGAGGGGGCACGTGGGAAAAAGTACAGGGTAAACCAGTTGAAAGCTTTACAGAATTCTCTTCCAGTGGAGTCACACAGGAAACAGTTCCCTCAGCAACAGGTTTGACAACATGAGATGTTGCCAGCCAGAGAAATTTATGAGAGGCTCAGTGACCAGGATTCTTATTCGGGGGTGATCATGTAGGTACTCCCTGCCTGGTACATGCCCAGAAGGAAATTCTGGTCCCCCAGAAGGAAAGTCAGTGTTGGCCATCAACCTTATTATTTATACAGACAATTTAAGCATAGTGAGCTATTCTTGTCAGGTAACCGTGAGTACCCGCCTGAAATCTAAGTTCCCAGATGCCAGCCAAGGACCAACCTTATAGCCATGCCTTCCCAAGAAAGGCTAGCTATTCAGGCTTGCTATGTTAACTCTATTTTTTTTCTTTGTTTCAAGTTTTAATTTAAATTCTAGTTAACATATGATATTGGTTTCTGGAGTAGAATTTAGTAATTCATCACTTGTGTATAACACCCAGTGCTCATCACAAGTGTCCTCCTTAATACCCATCATCCATTTAGCCCATCCCCCACTGTCCTCTCCTCCAGCAGTCCTCAGTTTCTCCTTTATAGTTAAGACTGTCCTAAGGTTTGCTTCCCTCTCTTTTTTTTCTTTCCTTCCCCTGTGTTCATCTGTTTGGTTTCTTAAATTCCACATGTGAGTGAAATCATATGGTATTTGTCTTTCTCTGGTTGAACTTATTTTGTTTAGCATAATACACTCTGGCTCCATCCATGTCGTTGCAAATGGCAGGATTTCATTCTTTTTTCCATAGTCTTTCCTTCTGTCCTCTCCATGAAATGGTTATCCCCATAAAATATTCTGATTCACACTACAAGTTTCCATGCCACAAGACATTTTTTGAATTGGTGCTATGTGGAGGACCCAAGGGTTTTACAAAGATGAATGAAACTTAGTTGTTTCATTTAAAAACAGAAAACTTTGGTGTGAGTCAGACTGTTAACAGTGAAGGTGTACATGAAGTGCCATCAGAGCACAGAATAGGAATGACTTGAGTAAAAGAAAATTGGTAAAGATTTTCTGCAAGTGGATGTTATTTCATTGGAGCCTTGAAAGTGAGCAGGCAGTAGGCTGATGAGGTAAGATGGGGGAAGGGTATGCAAGGTGGAGAGAAGTATGGGGGTGTGAAAATGTAAGGTGGCTCATGACAAAAGTGATCAGGTTTGTCTACTCAGTTGCTTTTGCAGAGAGGTTGGTGAAAGATGAGGTTGAAGAAGTTAGGGGAGGCTGGCTGTCAAATGTAAAAAGATTTTTTCAACTAAGGAATATTTAGGTTTTTTTTTGTTTTTGGTTTTGGTTTTTTTTTGTGCAGAACATAGGAGCTAAAGAATATTAGTGGTGCATAAAGTTGTTTTTCAAACTGCGTGCAGATCACGATCCATTAGTAGGTTGTAAAATCAATATAATGTCTTTTTATTATTTTATAAAAGAAATGGGATATTATTTTGTAACGTATCCTAGTGCATTGCACACAGTGAAGATGTTTCATGAAACATTTGATAGATACACACGCACCTACATATGTGTACTGGGTTGTGATAATAAGTGCATTTGTAACATTGGCTTACAGTCCAAAAAGTTTGAAAAACTTTTTGAAAGCAGATGAATTGGAAGACTGTAAACAAACCATTTCAGAGTGTTGTATTTCCAACGATATGGTGACCTAGATAGCCTGAAAATGTTTCTGCTACACACAACCTAGGAATACTAAATAAAAAATAGGCCAGAAGATGCACACCTGGGTGGTTGAGAATGTGAGTGAGATATTCAGGGATTAGAATGAAGAGTAACTGAAAACAAAGCATGTGGGCTCATATTTAGGGTTGGGGGATGTGGGAGGGGAGGTAGTTAGTTGGTCTCCTAAATCTAGGGCCTTTTTCTTTTGTTGGTGTGTGTGTGTGTGTGTGTGTGTGTGTGTGTGTGTTAGAGCACGAGCAGGGGAGAGGGAAAGAGGGAATCTTAAGCAGGCTCCACACCTGGCACGGAGCCCCACATGGGGCTTGATCCCATGACCTTAGGATCTTGAGACAAAATCAAGAGTCAGATGCTCAGCTGACCGAGCCACCCAGGCTCCCCTAGGGCCTTTTATTTTAATAAGAGGCTATTAACCCTAGGAGCTGAGAAGTATCCAGCAGTCAGTGCAAGGCAATAATCAGGAGTTGATCTCTCTTGTCTTAGGATCTGGCTTGAAGAAGACAAATCTGAGAATGTGGAACTATGGTTCATACCTCATAAAGGTTTGGAATTCAAATTCATACTACCCAAGTGGTCTTGAAACCTGCAGTCTGGGAAATTAACATAAAAATTTGATCCCAAGCCAGTTCATGAGGTGCTTGGCAAAAGCCAGGCAAAACCACTCTTGAGTGACACACATTCAGTGCTAGCCACACACATTTCTCATGGTTGAATGCTATATACTAAGATTCAAACCTCCATAAGTGAGAACAGCATATACAGCAAATCGAAGGATCCTATTTCCCCCTGAACTTTAGCAGAGTAGAGCTCTCTGGTAGAAACTTAAAAATTTTTTTTTTAATGTTTATTTATTATTGAGAGAAAGAGAGCGAGCATGAGCATGGGAGGGGCAGACACAGAATCTGAAGCAAGCTCCAGGCTCTGAGCTGTCAGCACAGAGCCCGACGCAGGGCTCAAACTCACAAACTGCGAGATCATGACCTGAGCCAAAGTTGGATGCTTAACCGACTGAGCCACCCAGACGCCCCTCTGGTAGCAACTTTAAAATCAGAGTTCTTAGGGGTGTCTGGGTGGCTCAGTTGGTTGGGCATCCGACTTCAGCTCAGGTCATGATCTCACTGTTCACAGGTTAAAGCCCCATGTGGGGCTCTGTGCTGACAGCTCAGAGCCTGGAGCCTGCTTCAGGGTTCTGTGTCTCCCTCTCTTTCTGCCCTTCCCCTGCTCACGCTGTCTCTCTCCCTCTCCCTCTCCCTCTCCCTCTCCCTCTCCCTCTCCCTCTCCCTCTCCCTCTCCCTCTCCCTCTCTCTCTCCCTCTCTCTCTCTCTCTCTCCCTCTCTCTCTCTCTCTCTCTCTCTCAAAAATAAATAAATATTAAAAAAATAGATCTGGGGCTCCTGGGTGGCTGGATATGCATCCAACTTTGGCTCAGGGCATGATCTCGCAGTCCGTGAGTTTGAACCCCGCATCAGGCTCTGTGTTGACAGCTGAGAGCCTGGAGCCTGCTTCAGATTCTGCATCTCCCTCTCTCTCTGCCCCTCCCCTGCTTGTGCTCTGTCTCTCTTTGTCTCTCAAATGAATGTTAAAAAAAAGAAAAAAAAAAGAATAGAAATAATGGGGGAAAGACAATATTCAAAAGTGTAATGCTAAGAATTTTCCAGGATTTATGAAAGACATGTAAGAAGTACAATGAGTCTGAAGCCAAAAATAAAAATAATTCCATGTCTACTTCAGAATGAAACTGCAGAATGCCAAAGACATAAAGAAGATCTGAAAATGGTCGAGGGTGAAAAAGCCAAAAAGCTATTTCAGAAATTAAGTCAAGAGCTGATACAGGTCCAGTGTTGGAGGATGGGTCCAGAAGACCTGTCGGAGAATTAGAGATGGCATGATTTGGTAATGCAATATATGTCGAGTAAGGAGGTTTAGGAAAAAAGGGATTTAAAATAATGTTGAGACTTCCGGTTTGGTTATTGAGGCAGATGACACTTTGTTCAAGATTGGCAACAGAAGGATTGGAAGATTTGGGATGTGCTAAGGATGAAGGAGTGGATCAGAGAAAAGTAACATTGTTTAGGACTTGATAAGCTTGAAGTGACTAGGGGACACGCACATACAGTTACCTGCAGGTGATGAGAAATACCAGTCCAGGGTCTAGAAAGGCCGAACATACGAGTACACAGGTCATTTTTGTAAGTGATTATTGAAATACTGAGATTGCCAAGGGGTAGAATGCAAGGTGAGAAGAAATGCAGTATGTTTTGGAATGTGGGGAATAGACCTCTTTAAGACGTAGATTGAAAATGAACAGTGAGAATGTAAGACAGGAGTGGAATAAAGCCGAGAAGCTTAGTGAGATTTGACCATCGGGAGATTACCGAAGGAAGATAGGACACACACAGTTATGCTGCAAGGAGTTTTGACAACACCTGTGAGATGTCGCCAACCAGGGTCGCTCATCAGAGACTCAGTGCTTACGATTTTTATTTGGGGCTGATCACCTAGGCACCCCCTGACTTTTGGAAAAGTCTTTTCTGTGTGTTAGAAGTGACCCCCAGGTGTTAGTTGTCTAAGGAGTGCATGGGAAGTGAGAAATTGGAAAACACTCAAAAAAGTTGGACAGTAAAGGAAGACTAAAAGACATCTTTGTTTTAAAATACAAATGGTTTACCATGCAGCAGTATACCATTTTAGAAATGTTTTATTGTCTGTTTAGGGTCTTTTTTAGTCTTTGAAGACAGGGACTTTATTTTTCTTCCCTCCTAATGCTGTTATGAAAACAGCAATGCTCATTAAATGAGTAAGCAGTTTTTGGTGCCACTTTATTGCCTTCCACCAGATGGACATCTTTCTATTTTTTCTTTTCTCAAGTGTGTCCCACCCCACTCTCTAAACTACTTTCTCTATTCAGCTTTTTTTTTAGCTTGCTTTTTCTTAGTTATCCATTAGTGGGATTATCTTAGGACAGTCAAGACTAAAGAGGTTTTAAGGGTTTAGATTGAGACATTAAAAAGTTTGGTTGGGGGTGTATTACTCTGTTAAATTGCTCATCTTACATCCCTAGGAGGAATATAAAAAAACAGCAGTGTGAAGCAGTTGTTGGAGCACAGTGTGGCAATGCAGTGTTAAGAGGGGCCCACGTCTACGTTCCCGGAATTGTGTCAGCTTCGAAATGTAAGTATCATGTTTAAGCGTCTCTGTAAAATAAAAGATTCTTTAAAATCCGTGTACATGATCAAATGGAAACTTTATTTAACTATCGCTCAGACGCATTTCAAGTTTATCGGATATTTTCCAAGTTTTACGTTCGGGATAGCCAGCGAGAGGTTTATCTGATACGGTCTAACAAATTTGGCATCCATGTAAGGTCTGCCAGTTTTTTCCTTTCCTTATAAGGGTATGTGAGATGATCTTCAGAGGACTGTTACTGATTAATAGAGTGTAAGATGTCAGTGAGATTTTATTTTGTATTCTTAAGTCCATTGCCCTCAGACTTCTGTTGTCACCGTGTGGGCATTGCCCTCAGACTTCTGTTGTCACCGTGTGGGTAACCTTCAGTACCTGGAATTTTAATATTGGAGTAAAAGTCAGTATTCTTAATTTACTCACTCAGTTGATGACCTGTTACATTATGCTTAGTAAGTTAGTCACTGTGGTTCAGTCCTAATTTATTGGGCTTGAAATCAAGAGACGGGGGTTTTGATCTCTTGGTGAGTTATTCAGTCTGTGGGCTTCAGTTATCTTGTCTGTGAAATAAATAACTTGACCTACATTAGTGTATGCTAAACCACTGCCCACTGGCCAAGTCTGGCCTGTGTCTGCTTTTGCGTGGCTCACAAATGAAAATGGTTTTTCCATTTTTAAAAGATTGTTTTAAAACGCAGAATATGCCAATAGACTTGATGTGGCTCACAAAGCCTCAACTGCTTACCACCCTTTACAGAAAAAGTTCACTGACCCCTGATCTGTGTGGACAGTTCTAGCTCTGGCTGATCTGCTACTCACTACTGTGGTCAAGTTAATGGGGTAGACAAATTTGTGGCAGGCTAGGTCTAAGAAGAAGTGGAATGCAGTTTCCCATTTTGAAAGTCATCAGGATGTGTTACTGAAATTAATGAAATGACTATAAAAATTAGACTTAACCATAGAAATAAATTCTGTACTCTGTGGTTTCAAGGTGTTGTGAGTATATACACATGTATATGTATGTGCATGTATATGTGCACACATACATATATATACACACATGCACACACACACACATATATATATATATGAATGAATGTTTGTGCTTATCATTTATATCCCTGCTGTGACTGCTATAATAGGAAACCTGCAAAGAAATAACAGGGTTGTGGGATTTAGAAAAATTTCTTTAAGGGATTTTAGTATACTTTTTTGAGGAATCGTTTAAAAAAAAAAGTGAAAACGGAGGGAGAGGAATGGGGATGTGGGGTGAGGGGAGGAGAAAGAGAGAGAGAGAGAGAGGGAGGGAGAGAGGGAGGGAGGGAGGATCCCAAGTAGGCTCCGCTCTGTCGGCACATAGCCCAACGTGGGGCTAAAACTCATGAACCGTGAGATCGTGACCTGAGACGAAATCAAGAGTCAGGCCCTCAACAGGTGCCCTGGGATCTTTTTAAAGGAACCTTAGAACTTTGAGGATTGAGCCAAAGATACCAAAATTTAAATGAAATTTTTTAGGGAATGTTAGGTTTGGAGAAAATAATTTAAGTAGGAGATACCTTCCTTTTCTGCTTAGCTAAATTCTTCCAATTCAGATAGAATGTTTTGAAGACTTTTGTTTTCCTAGAAAAAAGTCTTCAGTTAGATTTACTGTTATAGAACATTTAAAAGCAAAAAGCAGTATTTTCTGTAAGGGGTTATTTTGAGATAATGAGCCAGTTTAGACCTCCATACCCACTCGTGATGCCCTTTCATGTCCCCAGTCCAGCTTTAAAGAATGTTCACTATTCTCCTACCAAAACAGAGTTTAATTAGTATCATCTGGTTTTCTTCTTTCTTAGTTATGAAAGCTGGAGATGTTATTTCTGTATACTCTGATATTAAAGGCAAATGTAAGAAAGGAGCCAAAGAATTTGATGGAACGAAAGTATTCCTTGGCAATGGGATTTCTGAGCTAAGCCGCAAAGAAATCTTCAATGGGCTACCCGAACTGAAGTATGTCGTCAAGGTTTGTTTGGGGGAAATGTACATCCTTTCTGGTGATTCAAGGAAAATAAAAACAATGTCAAAAATAGATCTAGTTGCATTATAAAATTTTGTTGGTATAAATTCAACTGGAAAATAATCGTTGAGTGAGTATTTCCATGTTTTTTGAAAAATTGCTTTTAGGTGAAAGAGTAGGTGCTTAGATTAAAGGGCCCTGAGTAAGCACATAGTCACACTGTAGTTGTCAGTTTCAGTTTTCCTTGTGGATTTTATTGATTTAAAAATTGTTGCATCTTTGGGGAACAGTACTCATCTTGAAAAAGGATAAATTGTGACCTATCCAGAGCTTTTTAAACAATCTGACTTTGTGAAAGGAAAAGCTTATGATTTTAATAAAAATTAAAAAGCAAAAAATTTATATTCAATTTTTACCAGAAAGCCACATGGCTACTTGTGGTCAAGGATTAGTGTTTGGATTTACTCAAACCAAATTAAGATACAGTTATTGTTAAATCATCTCAGGTTGCTCCTGGCTCTAAACACATCAAATCTGTGGGCAGTCCAGAGTCTGCTTTTGCTTCACGTTTCGGCCTAAACTGTTTAAGGAGTTCCGTGGACAGCTCCATTACCCCACCACTGACAGCTGATGTAGAGGTACTGAAAGCTGTGCGTTTATCTGCGGAGAACTGGACCCTGTCCCTGATCCCTGGAACAGTTTTCATGTTGCAGTGATTTGGGTTTATGATTGAAATTACTTCTTCAGAAGTAACAGATTATTGGATTAGCTAACTCTGGAAAGCAGGCGCTTTCCAAATGGCCAAGAGCAAATATTTTACTCTTAGACGGCTTATGAATATGAAGATAAAGCATATGTATGTTGTATTTTTCTTTGGGTCTGAAATAGGGAATCAATGCTTTGACTGCCTCCTTCAGTTCTGTTGTTAGTAGTACACGCCTCATCCTCTTTGTGTGTGTCTGTGTGTGTGTGTGTGTGTGTGTGTGTGACTGGCTTCATTTTTTTTTTTTCCTGAAGAATAATTGACATACAATATTGTATTTCAGGTATACAGCACAGTGATTCGGTATTTATATGCATTAGAAAATGGTCACCACAATAAGGTGTTACCATCTGTGGTCACGCAAAGTTGTAACAATATTACTGACTATCTTTCCTATGGCATACCTTACATCCCCATGTTTTATTGATAACTATTTTATTTTTAAATTTTCCTTCAGGTTTATTTATTTATTTTTGAGAGAGAGTGAGTGAGTGACTACAAGCAAGGGAGGGGCAGAGAGAGAGAGATCAGGAGAAACAGAACCCGAAGCAGGTTCCAGGCTCTGAGCTGTCAGCTCAAAGCCCGACATGGGGCTGGAACCCACAAACCATGAGATAATGACCTGAGCCGAGGTCAGACCCTTAACCAACTGGGCTACCCAGGCACCACTTTTGATAACTTATTTAATCTTATTTGTAATTTATTTAACCCCCATAACTTAATCCTGGTAACTGATTTATAACTGGAAAATTAATCCTTTTCACCTATTTTATTCATTACTGTCACCCCCTTGCCTGTCGTACCCATCAGTTCTCTGTATCTATGGTTCTGTTTCTATTTTGTTTCGTTTGTTCATTTGTTTTTTAGATCCCACAGTGAACTCATAACAGTATTTGTCTTTATCTGACTTATTTCGCTTAGCATAGTACACTTGAGGGCCATCCATGTTGTCATGAACGGCAAGATTTCATTCTTTTTTGTGACTAATATTCCTGTGTGTATATGTATATATACCACATTTTCTTAATCCATTCATCTATCAGTGGGCACTTTTCTTCTTGTGATTGATTTCTAGTTTCTTGCAACTGATTTCTAGTTTCATACTGCTGTGTAGGAAGAGAAGCTTGATGTGATTTCAGTCTTGTTAAATGTTAAATTTATTGAGATTTGTTTTGTGGCCTAATGTGGTGTATCTAGGAAAATGTTACATGTACACTTGAGAAAAATGTGTAGTCTGCTGTTTGGGGATGGAATATCCTGTATGTATCAAGTCGATCCGGTTTGATGTATTCTTAACAGCTGTTATCGGATTATTTTCTGTCTGGATGATCTATCCATTGATGTATGTGTGGTGTTAAAGTCCCCTATTATTACTGTTATTAATGATTCTCTTTATGATTATTTAATGCACTTCTTTGTCTCGTTACAGCCTTTTTGTTTTAAAGTCTTTTTTGTTTCATATAAGTGTTGCTACCCCAGCTTTCTTCTAGTTTTCATTTGCATGGAATATTTTTTTGTAGCCCTTTACTTTCAGTCTGTATTCAGACTTGGGTCTGAAGTGAATCTCTTGTAGTTAGCATATAGATGGGTCTTGTTTTTTAGCCATTCACTCATGCTCTGTGAAAAAAAAATCTTTTAGTTTATTTATTTTGAGAGACAGTGCGAGTGGGGGAGGGGCAGAGAGAGAGGGAGAGAGAGAATCTCAAGTAGCCTCCCCAGCACTGTCAGCGCAGAGCCCGACATGGGGCTAGAACTCATGAAACTGCGAGATCATGATCTGAGCTGAAACCAAGAGGATGCTTAACCGACTGAGCTACCCAGGCGCCCCCACTCATTGCTTAGATCATTTATATGGTACTTATTGCCATTTTGTTACTTGTTTTCTGATTGTATTTGTAATTCTTTGTTCTTCTCTTGGGACTTGATGATTTTAGTATTATGCCTGGATTACTTCCTCTTTTTTGTGTGTGTACCCATTCTAGATTTTCAGTTTGTGGTAACCATGAGATTCATACATAATCTATGTATATAACAGTGTATTTTAAGTTGGTGATTGCTTAATTATGAACACATTCCAAAATCACTACATTCCCCACCCCCACCCAGCAGCATTTTATGTTTATGGCATCATATTTTACATCTTTTTATCCTATGTATTTTTTAGCTAAATTATTATAGGTATAGGTGATTTTACACTCTTGTCTTTTCACCTTCAGACTAGTTTTATAAATGGTTGATCCACTACCTTTACTATATATTTTCCTTTACCAATGAGATTTTTTTTTCTTTCATATATCTTTATTTCTAATTATGGCCTTTTCCTTTTTGCTTAAAGAAGTCCCTTTAATATTGTAAATTTAATTTAGTGGTGATGATCTCCTTTAGCTTTTGCTTCTCTGATAAACTCTTATCTCCCCATCAATTGTAAATGATACCCTTTCTGGGTAGAGTATTCTTGATTGTAAGCACTTTGAAAATACTGTGGCACTCACTACCTTCTGGCTTGCAAAATTTGTGCTGAGAAATTGATAGCGTGATGTGCAGGGTAGGGGGTAGGTTCCCTTATATGTAACTAATGCTTTTTTTTTTTTTCTTATTTTGTTGCTTTTAAGATTCTGTCTTTATGTTTTTAGTTTTTGACATTTTTAATTATACTGTGTCTTGGTGGGGATATCTTTGGGTGCATCTTTTTTTGGATTCTTTGTTTTTCCTAGACCTGGATGTCTGTTTCCTTTGCTAAATTAGGGACACTTTCATCTACTATTTCTCAAATAAGTTTTCTGCCCCTTTCGCTCTCTCTTCCTCTAGAGACCCTAAGAAGGGGAATGTTAGTGCACTGATGTTGGCTTACAGGTCCCTTAAACTATCCTTAACACTTGTAATTATTTTTTCATTTTTTTGTTCAGTTTGGGTAACTTTTACTACCCTGTTTTCCAGATCACTGCTCTCTTCTTCTATATCAGTAATCTGCTGTTTATTCCCTATAGTGTATTTTTATTTCTGTTATTCCTCACCTCTAATTGGACCTTTCTTATATTTTATTTTTGTTGAAATTCTCTCTGTGTTTACCCATTTTTCTTCTGAGTTTGATGAGCAGTTTGATGGCCATTACTTTGGACTTTCTATTGGGTAGATTGTTTATCTCCGTTTAGTTTTTTTTTTCTTTTGTTCTATTTTTTTGTTTGAAACATATTCTTTGTCTCCCCGTTATCCCTAACTCTGTGTTTATTTCCATGTATTCCATAGTTCATCTACATCTCCTGGTCTTAAAGGAGTGGCCTTCTGTAAGAAATGACCTGTGGGGCCCAGAAGTGCGATTCCCTCGTGCCGACCACCAGACGCAGGTGCTTCAGGGGTGTTCCCTGGATGGGCTATATGTGTCCTCCTCTTGGGGCAGCCCGTCAGTAGCTCCAGGTGCATTCTTGGGTGAGGCCGGCTTCCCTCCCTTGCCTGGTTAGCTGGGGGCCCATCCCTGATGGCTGCAGGTGTGCTGGTGGGTGGAATTATCACCCTGTAGACTGCAAGGCCCTGCTGAGGGCTGGGGTCGTATGGGGTTCTCACTGGGATGCACCCCGTGGCTTTAGCGGTCTAGAGGGAAATTTCAAAATGGTGCCTTTCATCCCAGCATCAGCAGGGCTGCCCCCAGTGTCTTACCCCCCAGGGCGAGTCCCCTCCATCGCCTTCAGCAGTTGTTCCAAGATTAGTAAGTAGGTCTACTTCCATGGTGCATGTGCTTTTTGATCTGGCTCTGATCTTTTTTGTTCTTTTTGATGTGGTTTTTTAATCTGATCTGAAACCATTGGTACTGGTTTCTGGGTTGAGTCTGTGTGGAAGGCTTTTTTGAGTGGGTTTTCCTTTCCCTGTGGTTCTGTAATTTTCCTGGACCTACTCCTTGTTGGTTTTTAAAGCCAGCCGTTTTGGAAGCTCATCTCTCCATGCAGGATCCAAGGGTTGGGTTGCCTGATGTGGAGCTTCGATCTCTCCTCAGGGAGATAAGATTCCTTTGAGGTCCCTTCTGACCATGGAATGTTGTTCCTGGGGTGTGGCTTTTTCCTTATCAGGAATGTATCTCTGCCATTTCTACCCATCTTGGTGCTGTCTCTTGTTGTGGGGGCTCTGTTCATCCAATCTCTAAGTCCCCTTCAGAATGAATTATGCCATATGTAGCTGCGCATTTGTTGTGTCTGTTGGGGGAGGTGAGCTCAGGATCTTTTTATTCTGCCATCTCGAACCTTTTTCCACTCTTCATTCTCTTATATTATTCAGAACTACTACACTGACAGACTTTTCTGAGTAATGTTTTTTGGTGGGAGTAGCAGGCAGCCATCTTTCAGAAAACTCTTTTGTAAACTCAACTTTTAAACTCCGCATCCAGTTACGCTGTTAGGATTTCTTTCTCTGCCTATGTGAGGAAAAGCATGCTTCCATAACCAAGGAACACTGTGCATACACCATGTTGTGGAATTTTAGAACTACGTCAACTAGTAGTACTTTGTTATTCGGTTGGTACGTTTGCACCCTTTGGCTTCTTGACTTATAGCAGAGTTGAGTCTTAGACTTCATAGAGGTAGATTAATTTACTAACAGCCTGTTTTTCCTATGAGATCTGGTGCGTTGCATTATTATATGGAGATACACCTAACAAAAAAAGTTGTATTTTAAGTTAAATACTGTATGGACGAACGTACTTGTGCTGGTGGTCAGAAGGAGGTACCCAAATAGCAGAACTTGAAACATTAGGTGGGAACTGGATTAGAAAGGCAGGCCTATAAATGTTAATGTTTTGAGTATTTTTCAGAGGACTAGTGTCCTGGGAGTCACAAATTCATTTCAATTACAAAAGAGTGAGCAGGTGGGTCTTGGCATTCAAGGTGTTCCATAATGGATTCGGACTCTGGGCAGGGGTTGAGGTGTTGATCAAGGTCAGTATACCAGTTATACCAACAAATGACTGACTTTTGAATGTGAGGCTGTGACTTTTCAGAAGGTTTCTTTGTATTTTTTCTTGTCAGGGACAGCAACTATGCAGGAAGTGGCTAGATTTGATCCCAGCTGGAGCAAGGACCAAAGACTGAACTGATTAACTAACTCTCATTAAAAGTAGAGATGCAGGGACGCCTGGGTGGCTCGGTCGGTTAAGCGTCCGACTTCGGCTCAGGTCATGATCTCGTGGTCAGTGAGTTCGAGCCCCGCGTCAGGCTCTGTGCTGACTGCTCAGAGCCTGCAGCCTGTTTCAGATTCTGTGTCTCCCTCTCTCTCTGCCCCTCCCCTGTTCATGCTCTGTCTCTCTCTGTCTCAAAAATAAATAAACGTTAAAAAAAAAAAAATTAAAAAAAAAAAAAGTAGAGATGCAGACACATCGAGGGAGGATAAAAGGGATGGGAAGGGGGAGAAAGGAGTTCATATTTACTGTATGACAAAGGATGTTAGAACTAAGTGGACATCATAGTCATCTCACTGCGATGGCAGTCCATGAATAGTTACAGCAATTATTTCACTTCAAAGGGCAGTATAGTATGCCTTCTGAGGCATAATAATAATTTGGTCTTTGGGTTCCTGGCACACAACTCCCCAAGTCCTTGGAATCTCCGTAGTGATGAGTGTCTTCTGTATGGTAATGAGAAGACTGGTAGCTGGGGGTCCCTAGGTAGCATCTAGATGGCACTAGCGAGAGGAACCAACCACGTGGTTAGAAAGTTGGAACTTTTAGCTCTACCCCTGGACGTCCAGGGTGGGGAGAGGGCCTGGAGATTCACTTAATATCCAGCAGTCAGTGATTTATTCAATCATGTCTGTGTAATGAAACCTCCATAAAAACTCCTAGATGGTGGGCTTCAGAGAGCTTCCAGGTTGGTAAACACATGGAGGTGCTGGGGGGAGGGGGGCGGGTGGTGGTGATGCATGCGCCTCTCCCATACCTTCTGCGCATCCCTTTGATTTGGCCAATACTAACTTGAATCCTCCATGGTAAACTAGTAATACTAAGTGCTTTTTTGAGTTCTGTGAGTTCTAGCGAATTTTCAAACCGGGAGGGCACTGTGGAAACCCCCAAATTTATAGCCAATTGATCGGAAGTCCAGGCGGCACCTTGGGATGTGCAGCTGGCATCTGGAGTGAGACCAGTCTTGTTGGATTGAACCTTTGAGCCTATGCAGTCTCCCGATAATCCCAGGCAGTTAGAGTCAGAACTGAACTGAATTGCAGGACCCCCGGGTGGTTTGAGAGAAAACCTTGCACATTTGGTGGCAGGAGCGTTGTGAGTAAAATTAGCCCAACTACCTATGTCAGGCAGGGTGCAGATCATTGGAATGGATGCTTCTGCTCCAGGACTGGTTCAGAAGCTGTGAGTTTGTTCTCGATGTCCATACTTAGATGCTATACGTGTACTCCTGCACCTGGGTTCAATCCTGTTCTCATCCTTGCCTTTATTATTAGATTGTGCTTTTTCTGTGCCCCTTAAATCCCTGGAACATGGTGTTGATTGGCTTTTCTTCTTCCTCTTTGTGGTGTGGCCTGATACGCCAGGCCATGGTTGGCATTCTCTAACTACTTGTGTACTTCCTCTTGCCTTTGATAGTCTCTGACAGCCTCTCTCAGATTGCGATGTTTGTCCTGATGAATCGCCATCCACCATGTTCTCCTGCGCCCTTGCACTTCCTGCTCTGATCATTTCCCCTGCCCCTTATAAAATGGGACAGAGCTCATTGTAAGCATTGTGTCAGTACTGGGCAATTACTCTCTAAAGAGTTGAGAGGAGAGTTGTGTGGCATGTTTGTTGTTTCTTAGCATCGGCATGACTCTTAAGTATACATATATATATTTTTTTAATTTTTTTAACGTATATTATTTATTTGAGAGAGAGACAGACAGAGTATGAGCAGGGAAGGGGCAGGGAGAGAGGGAGACACAGAATCTGAAGCAGGCTCCAGGCTCTGAGCTGTCAGCGCAGAGCCCGATGTGGGGCTCGAACTCACAGACTGTGAGATCATGACCTGAGCTGAAGTTGGAGGCCTAACCGACTGAGCCACCCAGGCACCCCAAGTCTATTTTTGTTTTTCATACAAGTACCTAGCATAGTGCCTTCCAAACTGAAGGATTCAGAAACTGTTGATTGCTGTTAACAGTGATCATGAATCTGTTACCAGAAAGATTAGAATAAATCAATAAATAAAGACTCAGATGTCAAAGAAAGACAAATGCCATATGATTTCACTCATGTGGAATTTAAGAAACAAAACAAGCAAACAAAGGGAAAAAAAGAGACAAATCAAAAACCAGGCTCCTGGTTAGATAGAGCACAAGCTGATGGTTATGAGAGGGGAGGTGGAGGTCGGTGGGGCGGGGGGATGAGTGAACTAAAGGGGATTAAGAGCACATTTATTCTCATGAACACTGAATAATGTATAGAATTGTTGAATCACTATATTGTATACCTGAAACTAATACAGCACTGTATACTGGAATTAAAAGGTAAAATAACAATACAACTATTGTATGTTAATGTAAATAACATTTTTAATTAAATAACTGTGTGTTGTTGTTTTTTTAAAGATTCAAGCCGTTCTTTGCTTTTTTCAGTTTGTTCAAATCTCTGAAAAACTCCTTTGTGCCTAAATGAAAATTTTATGTAACTTTATCCTTTTTAGTTTTCCTGATGGCCTTCTACTGCAGGGAATGAGTCATAGACAATTCACAGGAATATCCTAAGGATTGTGGTGTTGAGTTAAAGAGGTTTTAAAAAGGCAGAACATCCTATATTTATTGGGCTGCTTGGGTATGTTCCCAGAAGTGGAGTTTGTATAGACTGTGGACTTTATACAGACTAATGTCAGATTTTCTGCTTTTCAGAGGCATAGGCATAAGAATGACAGAACCGATATACCTCAGCCCCTCATTTGACAAGGTACTGCCCAACTACTTATTTTTACAGGTAAGTATTTGTCAAAGCAAAATATTTATTAACATTGAAACATAACTTCAGTGAGTTATTTCAAATACAGTGTTTTTTTTTCTATTACCATATTTTTTGTGGTTTATTTTTCTGATCTACCTTTTGTTAATGAGCAGTAAGAAAAAACTTTGTACGTACTCTCTTTTTCTCAATTGATTTTTTTTCCTAATGTTCATTTTTGCTAGAGAGCACAGGTGGGGGAGGGGCAGAGAGAAGGGGGGACGGACAGAGGATCTGAAGCAGGTCCTGTGCCGACAGTAGCGAGCTGATGCTGGGCTCGAACTCATGGACCATGAAATCATGACCGGAGCCGAAGTTGGGTGCTCAACCGATGAGCCACCCAGGTGCCCCTCAACTGAATTTTAAACTTTTTTTTAACCCTCTGTTGCCCAAAGGCGCTTTAACAGCTCATTATAACCATTATTTTCCATCTCAAAATATTAATGTCTAAATAATGCATGCGTTAATATACATGTAAGTGTGTTTGTAACTTTGAGTGAGATGCAGATGATTTACTACTAACACATTTTTGTCAGGTGGTTATCAATTGCTGTGATATGACAGTTTATTTTGCCGTGTCCAGTTTATTGCATACTTTTGCAGACGGTAACTCTTTTGATTTGTTACAGTTCATTGGTTAGGTGGTATTATTGTTACTACTCCCAATATGTAATGAAGATACCGAGTACCAGATCTGTTAGGTTTCTTGGACAAGGTCATATACAGTTCACAATTAGTAATGTCTGAACCCTGACCTAAATGCACATGCCATTTACTTTCTGCTCTGCCCAGTGTTTAATCAAAAGACATAAACCCAAAGATTATTTCTAATGGGAACAAACAGGAAAACAGATTTATGTGTATTATCTGATTCTACAATAGTGATGGTGTAACACATAGGATATATAACCTACTATAGAGTTACACGCTATTATTCAAATTCTTCTTTGGTAATCTGTGCCAGCCCCCCGCCCCCCGCCTTTGTTTTAAAATTTGGAGTTGCGCTAGGTGCTTGGAATATATTACCACAAGCATTAACTGGCTTACAACTTAAGACAGCTGATACTGAACACATTTTTGAATGATGCTCAATAACCATTTAACTTGTGACACAAGGTAGTTCATAGGATGACTGGCTGAAGAAATTTACACCTTGAAGAAATCATATTTCATAAGCATAAGAGTTTGGCAACTGGTAGCCTTTGTCTACCTACTTGGTGAGGTTAGTTTATAGAATGGGTGGAATTATAGAGCTGCTGAAAAATTCCTGGGGAAATTTGTGGGGTTCTCTTTCGCTTTCTCTTTCCCGCTTTTGGATACCTCTTGGCCTTGACATTATCCCCAAATCTATATTCTTTGTTACTTCTAACAGCTAATGCAAAAGCTTTGCATTGGAGACTTTGTTTTGCTGGGGTATGTGTATGTGTAAGGGGCTATTGATAACTGATTATTTTTCATTTTAGCACTTGAAGTTATATACTAGAATATACTTTTCAGAGTTAATTGGAGTGTTGTATACAATCATTAAAACTACAACTGCGTAATACCATTTGGCTTTTCACAGTCAAAAGGGAACTTTTGAATTGCTTAAACACAGTCCACAGGATCTCAAAATAATCTTAGATGTCCTTCACATTTGAAATAATTGTCAGTTAAAAGTTTAGCAGTTAAATACTAACAAGAACTGCTTTCAGCTATATTCTAATAACATTTTAGTTTAACTGGAATAAAACATAGTGCCTGAAACTTAATTTTCTCATTGCCTCGTTCCTTGTAAATAATTAATTTAAGAGCCAGATGAGGTTGGACAACCTAAGGAGCTTTTAAATAAATACTACTGCCTGGGCACTAGCACCAGAATTGGTTTTAGTTGGTCTGACTGGGGTGGGGTCTGGGTCAGGACGATTAAAAGCTCTCCCACGCAATTCTCATGTGCAGTTAAGGTTGAGAATCACTATAGCATAGCAATGGGGTGCGTCTGGCTGCACGTTAGAGTCACTTGGGGCAGTGTTGAAAACACTGATGCCTGGGCCCTATTGCCAGAAATTCTGGTTTCACTATTCTAGATCAGGACTAAACCTTTTTGAAAAACTCACTAGGTGATTCTCTTGTGTAGCTAGGATTGGGATATACTGTAGAGAAAGGTAGTAGACTAAATTATTTTAAGAAAAGTTTGTCATTATTTAAATATTTAATGAAGCCTTTTCATTTGGACTGTTTGATAATTTCAATTTATTGCATGGCCAGAAGGTTCTTAATGTATTATTTATGTTTGATTGCAGATTTCTGTCATTTTTGACCAATACATTAATGTTATTAGGAGACAAGTATAACCAGTTGTCTTCAGATAAGGAATCACCAAATCTCCAGTAGCCACATACATGTTTTAGTGTTTTCATATTGGAGTTCAATTTTTAAATATTTTGGGAATAAATTAGACCATTGAAGAGAAACTCTGTAACAGGTTAAGCTGTTTTTAGTGTTTAACGTGGAGGGACTGCTCTTCAGATGACTGAATGATTTGCATTGATTTTAATGCTTCCTGTTTCCATAGGGGGAGTACTTGCTCATTTGTGTCTGCTTTCTCACGTTGATTTTCTGTTTTCAAGTGGTAATCTTGGATTCACTTGAGAGCATTGTAACCTTCTCCCAGTTCTTGAGAACATACTAATGGATACAATTCCGATGTGAGAACGAATGGACACCTTTAAACTTTAAATAGCTCTGTGCTGGCCAAGTAATTTAAAAACTGCATTACTTTAAAGAAAATGCATTACTTTGTAATATTCTAGCTTTTAAACAATATTTATTTATTTTGAGAGGGAGAGAGCATGTGTGCATGAGTGGGGGAGGGGCAGAAAGAGAGGAGAGAGAATTCCAAGCAGGCTCTGTGCTGTCGGCGCAGAGCCCAATGCAGGGCTTGAACTTGTGAACCATGAGCTCATGACCTGAGCTGAAATCAAGAATCAGATGCTTAACCGACTGAGCCATCGAGGTGCCCCAGCATTTCTATTTTATTTGAGGCAAACTGTTATCCTAGAGTAGCCGTCCTTATGTGATCAATACTAATAATCAGGTAAGGTATAACTTACTGCAGTATAATTTACTACTGCGGTATCTGAGTTGTCCAGTCTCATAATACATTTCTGGGTGCCAATCAGAAACAATAAGATTTTTTTACATTTTACTTTTCTCCTACAGAAATGTGGTCATGGTGGGGAGATAGGAACCCAAATGTCTTTGACTGGCATTAGCATAAAACTAGAATTCTTAAGTGGGCATTAGATGGTGAAGCACCTGACGTTGCAAAATTTTATACATTTTCTTAGAAAAAAACCTAGAGCTTTCTTACATTTCTAAAAGGGCTTTGACCTTCAAAATGTTGAGAATTGTTGGGGCACCTGGGTGGTTCAGTCAGTTAAGTATCTGACTTTGGCTCAGGTCATGATCCTCACGGTTCATGAGTTCGAGCCCCACATCAGGCTCTGTGCTCAGAGCACAGAGCCTGCTTGGGAGTCTCTCTCACCCTCTCTCTCTGCCCCTCCCCTGCTCTCTCTCTCTCTCAAAATAAACTTAAAAAAATATTGAATTGTTGAGAAAAAAACATGATTTGCTAAATTGATTAGGGAAATGCATCTGTGCATGTGTGTCTTGCGTGTGAAGGTCCTATGAGATCAAAGGATAATCTAGGAAATTGTGAATTTCCTGACACTAGTATTTTTACAGAATTTGGTGGAGGATGCTGTACTGGACTGCCTCCAAAGATGCGTTTATGTTCTGTGATTCTTAATTTTAAAATGATTTAGAATCATTAGGGGCATCTGGGTGGCTCAGTTGGTTAAGTATCCCCACTCTTGTTCTCAGCTTAGGTCTTGATCTCAAGGTTGTGAGTTCAAGCCCTGCACTGGGCTACATGCTGGGCTCTGCGCTGGGTATGGAGGCTACTTTAAAAAATGGGGCGCCTGGGTGGCTCAGTCGGTTGGGCGTCCAACTTCAGCTCAGGCCACGATCTCACGGTCCGTGAGTTCGAGCCTCGCGTCGGGCTCTTGGCTGATGGCTCAGAGCCTGGAGCCTGCTTCCGATTCTGTGTCTCCCTCTCTCTCTGCCCCTCCCCCGTTCATGCTCTGTCTCTCTCTGTCTCAAAAATAAATAAACGTTAAAAAAAAAATTAAAAAAAAATTAAAAAAGAAAGGATTTAGAGGGACACCTGGGTGGCTCAGTCGGTTGGTTAAGTGTCTGACTTCAGCTCCGGTCATGATCTCAGGGTTTGTGAGTTCCAGCCCTGCGCTGGGCTCTGTGCTGACAGCTCAAAGCCTGGATCCTGCTTCGGATCCTGTGTCTCCCCTGTCTCTGCCCCTCCTCCCATGCTCATCCTCTGTCTCTCAATAATAAATGAATGTTAAAAAATTAAAATAATAAAATAATAATTAAAAAAATTTAGAGTCATTGGTAATTGATTTTTTGTTTTCCCTTATAGAATTTGCCATCTGCCGTCGTAACTCATGTTCTGGATCCTCAACCTGGAGAGAAGATTCTAGATTTGTGTGCAGCACCCGGAGGCAAAACTACACACATTGCAGCATTAATGCATGATCAGGTAAGACTGTCTTCACAGCAAACACTACTCTGAACATATTACGTATTTCAGTGTTGAAAGTAGCACTACATATAACTTAGGAAACATGCAGACATTTATAATCTGAATTATTATAGATTCATCCAAAGTGAAGACTCTTCACTGATGGGATTCATCACATGTTGAGTGTAGTATATAATTATCATTTGTAAACACCACTTGAAGATCCTCTTAAATCCCAAATTTGCTAGTACATTTGTAAAGTAGAAGTCTTCTTCATAAATATACATTTAAATGAAACACTGAAGAGATTTTTTATGTTCTTAAGTATAAGACTTGATACTTTTTAAACTATTCAATTTTGCCACTAAGAGTTAATTTGACTGCACATTACTGCAGTATCGAATTACACATCCATCCATACATATGTACTTCTATCATACACGTCAGACACATCTTGAGACTTATAAAAGCTGTATGATCTGTCTTGATTACCAAGCTTGGTTTATTGTCACAAGATAGAGTAAGTCGTGGATAACTTTATCTCACATTTTACCGCCTCTACCTCCATGTGTATGTATTTGACAGTATGTTTTCTTTCATTATGGGTTAGTCTTACCTGTTTAGTACTCAGTGTGACCTTGTAACCATTCTATATTGCAATTGCAGTACTTCAGCCCAAGAGGATACGGCTGGCTGATGCCATCTTTCTTCTTATTTCAAATTCCATACAATTAAGTGGTTCCTAAAATACTGAGACATGCTAGTGTCTTCACTTACTTTGATCTGAAGTCAGATTTTAATTGATTGTTCGGTTGATTAAACAGATATTTAATTAGTACTTCCATGTGCCAGGGACTGGGCGTGTAGCAATAAACCACAGTGACCAAAATCACCTTCTTCACGTAGCTTGCATTCTAGTTGCGAGGAGACAGATACTAAACTAAATGAATACAGGGTCTGGCATGTGTGATTGCGATAAGGGCTACGGTGAAAAGTGAAGGAAGGTGAGGGGAATTGGGGTTCTTGGGGGGTGGGAGAGTGAGGAGGCAGTTGGAAGGAGGGTAGGGAGGGAGATCCACACTGGGAAGGCGGCTTCTGAGGAAAGACTTGGAGGTGCTGAGTGATGTGGAGGCCTGTGGAACGTGTGTTTTCGTGAGAGGAAACAGCAAGTGCGAGTGTGCCGAGGCTGGAGGGCACCTGACTTGTTTGAGGAGCCTCTGCAGTTTGCTGAGGAGGACGGGTAGAGAAAGAGCAGTCGGAGAGGGAGGGCCCAGGGGAGGACGTTTGGGTAGAGCAGCTTGCAGGGTGTGTCAGGACTTCACCTGCACTCGAGTGATGGGAAGTCGTTGGAGGTTTTGAAGAGAGAGTGGCATAAGCCTTACTATTTCAGGTATCGTTTTGGCCACTGCATTGGAGAGAAGCTGTAAGAGGGCAAGGGTGACCAGTTAGGAGACCGTAATTCAGGGAAGCGTCATGGAGGCGGGAAGTTCTGGAGTGGTTTTTAAGGCGAGGTTGTAAGGAGCTGCAGACGCACTGGAAGTGGGTTGTGGACATGAGAAAATAATCGAGGGTGACTCCTCCAGATTTGGGCCTGAGGAAACGGAGAGAGAGAGCTAGGTGGGGGTGACTGGGAGGAGCAAGTTCTGCAGGGAAAAGTCAGAATTGAGTTTTGGAGATAATAAAGTGAAGTGTCTGTCAGACATCCAGAGGATGACGTTGAGCAGGCAATTGGGTATTTGAGCCGGGAGTTCAGGAGAGAGGCCTGGACTGGAAATAAAACTTTGGATTGGAAATGTAAACATATATGGAATAGAGATTTGGACCTCATCAGCATATAGATAATGCGTAAAGGCATAAAACTAGCGTGGGTGGCAGTAGAGAGTAGAAGAGGCCAGAAGACTGAGCTGCCTGGGTACCGTGTGCCAACATTCAGAAGCTGGGAGAAGGAGAGGAGTGGCCAGCTATGTCAGAGGGAAACCAGAGGAGTGTGCTACCCTGGAAACGAGGTGAAGGAAGGGACTGAAAGGCAATGGAGAGATCAGCTGTGTCAGATGTTGTTGCCGGGCCCGTAGAAGGAGGACTAAGACGTACCAGTGGACTTAGCACCACGTAGATGATGGGTGAGCTTCTCATGAGCAGTTTTGGTGAGTGCAAATGCTTGCTTGGATTGAGAATGAGAAGAATCTGAAAAAGTGAATCAAAACAGCTCCTTTGGTCGTGGTGAGGGTAGTTATTTGTACAAGAATGCAGTGAAGGGGCGCCCGGGTGGCTCCGTCGGTTGGGCGTCCGACTTCGGCTCAGGTCATGATCTCGCAGTTTGTGACTTCGAGCCCCTCATCGGGCTCTGTGCTGACCTCTTGCTCAGCTGGAGCCTGCTTCGGATTCTGTGTCTCCCTATCTCTCTGTCCTCCCCTGTTCATGCTCTGTCTCTCTATCTCTCTCTCTCTTAAAAATAAACATTAAAAAAAAAAAAAGAATGCAGTGAAA
The DNA here is from genome assembly GCF_028018385.1 of Neofelis nebulosa. Taxonomy (NCBI): domain Eukaryota; kingdom Metazoa; phylum Chordata; class Mammalia; order Carnivora; family Felidae; genus Neofelis; species Neofelis nebulosa. The sequence continues at coordinate 125,746,112 of NC_080789.1, forward strand.
TGGGGCAGTAGTGGGAGGTGAACTCAGGGAATACTTTTTTTAGGATGAGAGAAATGATAATGTTTATATGCTAATGAGAGATGCATTAAAAGGGGAAACATGTAACACCAGAGAAAGCAGGGAAAATTCCTGGACAGTATCTTTGAGGAGGTGACATGGGCTAGGATTTGATGCACAAGTGGCTTTAGAGGCCTTTAGTAGCCTGTGACAGTTTATCCCATGGAAATAAGAAGGGAGGCTGAGTACATAGGTGCAGCTGTTGGTGGGCTGGTCAGTGTGAGAGGACCTGGATGGTCTCTTCTGATCATTTGGCTTTTCTCAGTGAAATAGGAAGCAAGGTCATCAGATGAAAATGGGGATGGGGAAGGAGGCGGTAAGAGCTAGGAGGTAGGAAATACCAATCCAGGAAGTGGAAGTGAGGACGGGTGTGGACACGCCTTAGGAATCCAGTTAGCACTGTGGGCTCCCTGAAGACAACGGTCATGAATTTGAGGCAGGATTAGTTGGGATAATGATGGGCTTTTTTTTTTTTTTTTAAGCTGCCTGGGGGTAGACAGGAGGTTGGTGAAGAATGGAGCTTAACCACAGCAGCATTTTTGCCATGCTTACATCTAAGACACAAAAGCATGTGTAGAAGAGAGTGATTTGATGTCACATGGGATCTAAGCTGGGTGAGGAGCACAGCCAGGACAGTAAAAGACTGAGGCAGTGTGGATCCATTCTTGATTTTCTGAATTAGCTCACATTTCTTCAGTGGGAGGATTTCTTAGGCACCTAGAAAACTCAACAGTTTTTGTCACAGTACTAATTTATAAATAAAAACTTACCTACCTGAGGTGTAAGACTTTCTGGCATAGACATACACGTCCGTAAGGCTTACCAAAGCCCTTTTGCTCTAGCCGATTTACTTCATAGAAGTAATATTTGCCCACTCCCCAAAGTGCCAGGTGTTGGACTTTGCCAGGTGATCATTTTTGATCTGTATTTGATGGTTTTTAGGATGCTTAAGCGATTTACAAGCAATCTTGCACAGAAAATAATAGGAACCTTTACTGTGTCAAGGTGAAATTGTAACTTTTCCCTTTCATTAGTGCAAATCATTTTATCCAAAGACTTCTGATGAAAATTCACATTGCTTGCATATTAGTATATAATACTATCGTAACTTCTGAAACATTCACTGTGTCACAGAGGGATAAAACATGTATAAATTTATATTTTTAATAATTACACTGAAAGGTTAAAATCTGTTTCTGCACTGTATGTGTGTATCTACAAACACTATATATAGGCACTGTATATATACGTACTGCGTGTGTATATGTATGCCTTCTGTACACAGGTACCCTACACGCACAGACACACTTGCGGTAACACTAGTATAACCTCAGTGAGTGGCCTTAAGGTAAGTAAGGAAGAAAAAGATACTTGTTTAAATTTTGTGGAATTAATACTCTGGGTTCATTAGAGGAGATATACTTGCCTATTTACTTATATTCTTGTTTATCCAAAAAGAATTTAAACTGGTAACAGTAAAAACTTTAAGGAAAAATGCATTAAATATCACCAGAGTGTAAAATGCAGAACAAGATTCATTTTATGGAGATGTGGTGTGTAAATGCAGATCCTTTTTTAGATTCCTTGAAATCTTAATTGTGAAGATTATGATATGCCTTGAAGAAGTAATCATAATCCCCCCCCCCCTTAATTTATGGTATATGATATTTATTGTGTTGGCTTAGAAGTATTTGTTCACAGATATTTTATGTTCTCTAATAAGAAGTCATTTCAAAGAGAATCTGGGTATTTTAAGTGTGTCCATGTTTTGTTGTTCCGTTTTCTAGTGTGTAAAAACGACCACAGAAACCTTAGCAGCCTACGACTAAACACTTATTCAGCTCAGGAGTCTGGGATTCAGTTGATCCCTGCAGGGCTTGCTTGTGCACCTGAACAGCTGCAGGCCAGCTAGGGGTTCCCATGGTCTTGGGTGGGCTCATTCACTTGAATTTGGCTGGTGTTGGCTTATCTAAAGTGACCTCAGCAGAGACCACTAGGGTTCCCTGCTGCTGGTTCCTTTCTTTTATCTCCCTGCTAGGGGGTAGTCAGGGGACTAGCCCAGCAGAGGGCAAACATTGAAGGTTGGGAGCACAGAGGGCAAAGCAGAGAGCAAAGCCACCTGTTCAAGTCCTTTCCACAGCTCTTTTTGTATCACATTTACTGTCATCCCATTGGCTGACGTGAGTCCTATGGCTCAGCTCAAGTAGGAAAGGCAAGGGACTGCAAGGTGAGTGCCAAAGGGTGGGGGATATGTGGAGAGTTGAGTTGGAGTTAGGCAATTCCCCCATAGTGGGCCGCCAGCAGAAATGAACAACTTTGAATAGAAATATTTGAGCTTGCGTGAATTCCAGATTTTATTGCTGTTCTTGATGTGTTGTTATTTAAGAAAGTTTTATGTGAGTATAGCCTCTAGTCTTGTACTTCTGTAAAAGCAGCCTTCACCCATCACCACAGTAATGCATTTGAAACTTATTCCAGTTGCTGTTGCTTACTTTTCCAGTTCAACTCTCTGGAAATGGTTTTCCTGTTTGTCAAAATATTAATAGGAAAACTGTGTCTACCACTAACCTGGTGTCACATTTAGGAACATCATCAGCAAATTTTCAGCATTGTTGTCCATGCATTAGATGCACATGTCATACAAGGATGTTGTATATTAAAAAAAAAAAAAGCAAGAAAAGACATTGAAGAGTTAATCTCACCATCTCTGCAATATCATTTCATAGCATATTTTTAAAACCATATGAATGTCACAAGGCATTTGTAGAAGTGTGGTATCATCCTCATTGACTTTTTTTAAAAAACTGTTTATTTTAAGAGAGAGCGAGTGGGGTATGGCCAGAGAGAGAGGGAGAGAGAGAATCCCAAGCCGGCTCCATACCCAGCATGGAGAAGGATGCAGGGCTTGATCTCATGACCGTGAGACCATGACCTGAGCCAAAAGCAACAGTCAGATGCTTAATAAAGTCACCTTTAAAACTAAGGGTGGTAGTAAAATAGAGAAGACCATAATTTTTCATCAGTTTTCCACAGTATTAATAGTTTTCATGACTGCTTTGGGTATACACCTTATTTTTATGTGTTTTGTTTGTTTGTTTTTTAGGGAGAAGTAATAGCACTGGATAAAATATCCAACAAAGTAGAAAAAATAAAACAGAATGCTTTATTGTTAGGGCTGAATTCCATCAAGGCATTTTGCTTTGATGGAACAAAGGCTCTTAAACTCGATATGGTTAAGGATGCTGAAGGTGAGTTAAATTTTGTCTTTATAGACTTCTGTAATTGGCTTTTGGAAACAAATAGATTTTGCTATCATTGTTCTAGCCTTAAAATATCCATAAGACCTCGAAACTGGCATGGATTTAAGCTATGTTGCCATAATAGATAGCATTTTGCTTTTCATCTCATCCCTAAATTTCAGATTTTAATAATGTACAATCATATCCCCAAGACTTGGTCAAACCCTTTGGTCTTACTGTATTTGTCTTAATTTCATGTTGAATCTCAGAAAGCTTATTAGCCTTTCAATTTTATGATTCTTGGGTTATTGTGTTTTCTTCATTTTTCTTGAGAGAATGGGGCTGTGGAGCTAGGAAGGGAGGAAAAACTGCCACATGTCTTGTTTTAGAACAAAATGTTGTATTAAGTCACTCGATAGCTCTGTTTCTTTGTTTAGATTTGATTTCATGAAGTACTCCAGAAACTTGCATATTTTAATGAACTAATTGGCATTCGTGTTCCCAAAATGTGCATCGATTAAAGATGCTACTTGATTAATCACTTCTTGGCCTTTTGGCTAGGATCAAGTGTAGTACCTGCTCTTATCAGTTGAATATCTGCTATGTCCTCTCTCTGAGGACAATATATCACAAGACTTTGGCACCAGGAGATGGAACAGGAACTTGCTCCGTCCACTCCATGCATCGACCTGTGTTCCCAGTATTCCCAGGAATGGTGCACCTTTTTGAGGGAATGAAAATTGTCCAGGGGAAAAAAATCCTACCTGATTAAAGGTGATTTTTATTTTATTTTATTTTTAATGTTTATTTATTTATTTTGAGAGAGCACGTGAGCTGGGAAGGGGCAGAGAGAGAGAGAGAGAGAGAAAGAAAATCCTAAGCGTACTCTGCACTGTCAGCGCAGAGCCAGAGGTGGGGGGCTTGATCTCACAGAATCGTGAGATCGTGACCTGAGCCGAAATAAAGAGTTGGATGCTTAACTGACTGCGCTACCCAGGTGCCCTTAAAGATGACTTTAAAAAACTGAGGCCATGGTTTTGATTCCCCACCCCTTATAGCCCATCTAACGTTCCCATATATGAGCTGTTGTGTTTTTTTTTTAAGAATGACTAGTAGACAATGGACAGCTCAATATAATCCATTACTGTTACTTTACTGAAATCATTGGTAGGTGACCAGTTTTTACATATCACTGAATAAAGTGATCATACTTATAAGCATAATAGGTTGAGATTAGGGTAAGAATAATCGAGATGTAGGGGTAGCCATTTTAGAGGTTAGTCTCCATTGCTATAGCGGGACATATATTAACTGACTTGGAATAGTTGATCACTGAGTTTTCACTCATTTACATCACTTTATTAGCTAATGGTCCTAGGTTGTCATCTTTAGGTATTTTTTGCATCAAGACTTGTTTCGTCACAGATACGGGATGGTAGTTTGATTTGGGGTATTAAAGCTAGAATGTCAGGCAAAAGACATCTGATGGAAAATGCATCAGTAATGTGAACATCACCATATCTTTGAGATTCCTGGAAAGTGAGGAGTGACTTTGTGATACCTACCTAATGTGTAATAAACCACACGGGAATAAACAAATTCAGCACATGGAACTCTTCCTAGAAAAATAGGGATTGTTCAGAGGAACAAGTTCTGGACTGTGATTTGTCTTCTTACAGAGGTGGGAATAGGTCAGACTTAATTGCCTGATGACATGAGAACAGCATTTCATGGTCAGTTATTGTTAACCTAAAAGAGTTAGCCAGGGGATTTATATTAGGGTATAGGCTCACAGGCTGTATCAAAGAGACCCAGAATTCAATGGCTTAGAAAATATAAAAGCGTTTTTTGTTTCTCTGTTTTCGTTGTTTATTTTGGTCTCACCTAGCAGAAGTGGTCATTCAGTCCTGGTAATGTCATCTCTGGGCCCAAGATAGATGTTCTGGTTCTTTCAAGGGGAAGGGAAAGGATATCAGAATTCTTAGTAATGCATACTACAGCTGGCCAGATTAGTCATTTGATCGATTTAGCTGCAAGTGGGGGCTGGAAAACGTAGTCTTGAGCAGTGTAGCGGTGTGCCCAGTGCAAACCATGACTGTAGGAAAAGAGGATAATGGGCATTAAAGAACAGCTAGCAGTCTGACGAAGGCTTTGTAGTGCTAAGGTGGTGATGGTGACCATTTACATTTATTCATAAGATTTTTAAAATTTTTATTATTTTAGTTGACATAGTGTTACTAGTTTCAAGTATAACAATTCTACAATTATGTACATTATTCTGTGCTCATCACAATTAAGTCACCCTCTGTCATCCTAAAATGTTACTACATTATTAACTTTTTCTTTTTTAGCATTTATTCATTTTTTAAGAGACAGGGAGAGATAGAGTGTGAGCAGGGGAGGCGCAGAGAGAGGGAGGGAGACACAGAATCAGAGGCAGGCTCCAGGCTCTGAGCTGTCAGCCCAGAGCTCAAACCCACAAACCGTGAGATCATGACATAAGCTGAAGTCGGACACTTAAACCGACTGAGCCACTCAGGCGCCCCAAATGTTACATTATTGACTGTATTCCCTACACTGTGGTTTTTTGTTTGTTTGTTTGTTTGTTTGTTTGTTTTGTTTTGTTTTGTTTTATCTCTCTGACTTACTCATTTTATAGCCAGAAGTTTGTACCTCTTAATTTCTTTCACTGATTTTGCCCATCAACTCACCCGCCTCCCTGCTGGTAACCACCGGTTTGTCCCCTGTATTTGAGTCTATTTCTGTTTGTTTGTTTATTGTTTTGACATTCAGAGTCCACATATATGTGAAATCCTATGGTATTTGTCTTTCTCTGTCTTATTTTACATACCCTCTAGATCCATCCATGTTGTTGTGAATGGCAAGATGCCTTTCATTTTTATGGTTGACTATTCCGTGTGTGTGTGTATACCACATCTCTATCCATCTGTCAGTAGACACTGGGAATTGCTTCCGTATATTGGCTGCTGTAACTAATGCTGCAGTAAATGTGGGGGCGCATATATCTTTCTGAATTCATGTTTTCATTTTCTTCAGATAATTATCTAGGACTAGAATTACTGGATCATGTGGTATTTCTATTTTTAATTGTTTGAGGAATCTCCATACTGTTTTCCATAGCAGTTGTATTGATTTACATTCCCACCAACAGTGCAAAAGATTTCTCTTTTCTTTACATCCTTATATATTATTTCTTGTCTTTATTTATTTCTTGACACTAGCCATTCTCACTGTTGTGTGAGGTGAGATCTTTCTGTGGTTTTATTTTGCATTTCCCTGATGATTAGTGATGTTGAGCATCTTTTTGTGGGTCTGTTGGCCATCTGTATGTCATCGTTGAAAGAATGTCTTCAGGTCCTCTGCTCACTTTTTAATTGTATTCTTTGGGGGTTTTTTTGGTGCTGAGTTGTAGAAGTTCTGTATGTATTTCAGATATTAACACCTTACAGATAGATATATCATTTGCAAAATCTTACATTCAGTAGGTTTGCCTTTTCATTTTGCTGATGGTTTCCTTCACTGTGCATAAGCTTTTTATTTTGGTTTAGTTCCAATAGTTTATTTTTGCTTTTTTTTCCCTTGACTGCGGAGACGTATCCATAAATATGTTGCTAAGGCTGATGCAAAGAGATGACTGCCTGTGTTTTCTTTTAGGAATTTTATGGCTTCAGGTCTCATATTTAGGTCTTTAATCCATTTTGAATTTATTTTTGTGTTTGATATGAGAAAGTGTGCCAGTTTTACTCTTTGGCATGTAACTGTCCAGTTTTCCCAGAACCATTTATTGAAGAGACCATCTTTTCCCCACTCCCCATTGCATATTCTTGCCTCCTTTTTTATTAATTAAGTGAACATAAAAGCATGGTTTTATTTCCAACCACTGTATCCTTTTCCATTGATCTTTTTTTGTGCCAGTACCATATTCTTCCAGGTTACTATAGCTTTGTAGTGTATCTTGAAATCTGGCATTGTGATACCTCCAGCTTTCTTCTTCTTTTCCAAGATTTCTTTGGTATTTGGGGTCTTTGTGATTTCATACACATTTTAGTATTATCTGTACAAATTCTGTGAAAAGCACGGCAGTTATTTTGGTAGGGATTGCATTGAATCTGTAAATTTCTTTGGGTAATATGGGAATTTTAACAATATTCTTCCCATCCGCGAGTATGGCATATCTTTTTATATGTATTGTCTTCAGTTTCTTTCCTCAGTGTCTTACAATTTTCAGAGTACGGGTTTTCCCCTCGGTTAAATTTATTCCTAGGTATTTTATTCTTTTTGGGGTAGTTGTAAATGGGATTATTTTATTATTTTTCCTTCTCCATATAGAAACACAATAGATTTCTCTGTATTAATTTTGCATTCTGTAACTTTACTGAATTCATTTATTCTAATTTTTTTTTAATCTTTAGGGTTTTCTATATATAGTATCATGTCATCTGCAAAGAGTAACAGTTTTGTTTTCTCCTTACCAATTTGGATCCATTTTATTTCTTGTCTGATTGCTGTGACTAGTACTTCCAGTACTATGTTGACTAGAAGTGGTGAGAGTGGACATCCTTGATTTATTCCTGATCTTAGAGGAAAAGCTTTCAGTTTTTTTGCTATGGACTATGATATTGGCTATGTGTGCTTCATATATGGCCTTTATTATATTGAGGCATGTTTCTCCTAAACCCACTTTGTTGAGAGTTTTCATCACGACGAGATGTTACATTTTGTCAGATACTTTTTTCTGCATCTATTGAGATGATCCTATGGTTTTGTTTTGTTTTTTTTTAAGTTTATTTATTTTGAGAGAGAGAGAGCGCACGTGCACACGAGTTGGGGGGAGCAGAGAGAGAGAGAATTCCAAGCAGGCTCTGCACTGTCAGCACAGAGCCTGATGTGGAGCTCTCACTCACGAACCATGAGATCATGACCTGAGTTGAAATCAAGAGTTGGATGCTTAACCATCTGAGCCACCCAGGTGCCCAATCCTGTGGTTTTTGTCCTTCCTCTTGTTAATGCGATGTGTCACGTTAGTATGTGAATGTTGAACCATCCTTGCATCCCTGAAATAAATTCCATTTGATAGTGGTGAATGATCCTTTTCGGGTATTGTTGAATTTGGTTTGCTAATGTTTTGAGGATTTTTGCACCTGTCTTTGTGTCAGGGATATGGGCCTGCAGTTTTCTTTTTCTGTAGTGTCATTGTCTGCTTTTGGTATAAGGCTAATGATGGCTTCTTAGAATGCCTTTGGAAGTTTTTCTTCCTCTTTTATTTTTTGAAATCGTTTGAGAATAGGTATTAACTCTTCTTTAAATGTTTGGTAGAATTCACCTTTGAAGCCATCTGGCTCTGGACTTGTGTTTGTTGGGAGTTTTTTGATTATTGATTTAATGTCACTACTAGTAACTGGTCTGTTCAAATTTTCTATTTCTTATTAAGTGTTGGGAGATTGTATGTTTCTAGGAATTGATGCATTTCTTTTACGTTTTCCAGTTTGCGTATCATTTTTTTGTAGTGTTCTCTTAGAATCCTTTTTATTTCTGTGGTGTCAGTTATTTCTGCTCTTTTATTTCTGATTTTATTAGAGTTTTGATGAATCCGTATAAAGGTTTATTAATTTTGTTTATTCAGTTATTGATCTTTACTGTTTTTTTTTTTAGTCTCAATTTATTTCTGTTCTAATCTTTTTATTTACTTCTAACTTTAAGCTTTGTTTTTTTTCCTTGTTTCTTTAGTTATAAGGTCAGATTATGTGAGATTTTTCTGGTTTCTTGAGGTATACCTATATCACTGCAAACTTCTGTCTTAGAACTGCATTTGCTATGTCCCAAAATTTTGGACTGTTGTGTTTCCATTTTCATTTGTCTCCGGGTATTTTTTTATTTCCTTTTTTATTTCCTCATTGACCCATTGACTGATTAGTAGCATGTTGTTTAGCCACCATGTATTTGTGTTTTTTCTTGTTTCTGTTTTTTAAATAATTGCTTTCTAGTTTCATATTGTTGTGGTTGGAAAAGATAATTGATATGATTTCAGCGTTTTTAAACTTAGTGAGGCTTGTTTTGTGGCCTGACATGTGATCCGCTTTGGAGAATATGCCATGTGCACTAGAAAAGAATGTGTGTTTTGCTCATTTTGGATGGAATGTTCTGTATCTGTTAGGTCCATTTGGTCTAATGTGTATTTCAAAGCCACTGTTTGCTTGTTGATTTTCTGTCTGGATATTTTATCAGTTGACGTAATTGAGGTGTTAAAGTCCACTGCTATTATTGTATATTAGTATTGTATTGTCATTTTATGTCTGTTAATATTTGCTTTATGTATTTAGGTGCTTCTATGTTGGGTGGATAGATATTTACAATTGTTATATCCTCTTGCTGGCTTGATCCCCTTATCATTATGTAATACCCTTATTTATCTCTTATTAGAATCTTTGTTTTAAAGTCTGTTTTGTTTGACATAGGTGTTTCTGCCTGGCTTTTTAATTTTTTGCTTCTGTTTGCACAGAATATCTTTTTCCATCCCTTCATTTTCAGTCTCTGTGTATCTTTAGGTCTGAAACAAGTCTTTTGTAGACAGCCTAGAGACAGGTCTTGGTTTTTATTCATTTAGCCACCTGTCTTTTGAATGGAGCATTTATTTAAACTTAAAAGCAGTTATTGATAGGTACATAATTATTGCCATTTTGTTAATTGCTTTCTGGTTATTTTTGTAGTTCTTCTCTGTTCTTTTCTTTTTTCCTTGCTCTCTTCCTTGGTGGTTTGGTGGTTTTCTTTAGTGTTATGCTTGGGTTCTTTTCTCTTTTTGTGTATGTGTATCTGTTACAGGTTTTATTTGTGGTTACCATGGCATTCATTTATAACATCCACTTGTGTATAGCAGTCTATGTTAAGTTGGTGGTCACTTAAGTTCGAACACGTTCTTTTTTTTTTTTTTTTTTTAAGAGACAGCATGACCCTAAGTAAGTACAAAAAGATTGAGATCATACCATGCATATTTTCAGACCACAAAGCTATGAAACTTGAAATCAACCACAAGAAAAAATTTGGAAAGGTAACAAATACTTGGAGACTGAAGAACATCCTACTAAAGAATGAATGGGCTAACCAAGAAGTTAAAGAGGAAATTAAAAAGTATATGGAAGTCAATGAAAATGTTAACACCACAACCCCAAACCTCTGGGACGCAGCAAAGGTGGTCATAGGGAAGTATATAGCAAACCAGGCCTTCCTAAAGAAGGAAGAAAGATCTCAGATACCCAACCTAAACTTATGCCTTAAGGAGTTGGAAAAAGAACAGCAAATAAAACCCAAAACCAGCAGAAGACAAATAATAAAGATTAGAGCAGAAATTAATGCTATCGAAACCAAAAAAAAAAAAAAAAAAAAAAACAAACCAGTAGAACAGATGAATGAAACCAGAAGCTGGTTCTTTGAAAGAATTAACAAAATTGATAAACCACTAGCCAGTTTGATCAAGAAGAAAAAGGGAAGGACCCAAATAAGTAAAATCAAGAATGAAAGAGGAGAGATCATAACCAAAACAACAGAAATAAAAACAATAATAGAATATTATGAGCAATTATATGCCAATAAAGTGGGCCATCTGGAAGAAATGGACAAATTCCTAGACATATACATTACCAAAACTGAAACAGGAAGAAATAGAAAATTTGAACAGACCCAAAACCAGTAAGGAAATCGAATTAGTAATCAAAATCTCCCCAAAAACAAGAGTCCAGGACCAGAAGGCTTTCCAGGGGAATTCTACCAAACATTTAAGGAAGAGTTAATACCTAGTCCCTTGAAACTGTTCCAAAAATCAGAAACAGAAAGAAAACTTCCAAACTCTTTCTATGAAGCCAGCATTACCTTGATTCCAAAACCAGAGACCCCACTAAAAAGGAGAACTACAGACCAATTTCCCTGATGAACATGGATGCAAAAATCCTCAACAAGATATTAGCCAACCGGCTCCAACAATATATTAAAAAAGTTTTTCACCACGACCAAGCGGGATTTATACCTGGGATCTAGGGCTGGTTCAATATCCGCAAAACAATTAACGTGATTCATCACATCAATAAAAGAAAGGACAAGAACCATATGATCCTCTCAATAGATGCAGAGAAAGCATTTGACAAAATACATCATCCTTTCTTGATAAAAACCCTCAAGAAAGTAGGGATAGAAGGAGCATATCTTGAGATCATAAAAGCCATATATGAACTACCCAACACTAATATCACCCTCAATGGGGAAGAACTGACAGCTTTCCCCTGAAGGTCAGGAACAAGACAGGGATGTCCACTCTCGCCACTGTTATTCAACATAGTATTGGAAGTCTTAGCCTCTGCAGTCAGACAACACAAAGAAATAAAAGGCATCCAAATCGGCCAGAGGAGGTCAAACTTTCACTCTTCACAGATGACATGATACTCTATATGGAAAACCCAAAAGATTCCACCAAAAAACTTCTAGAATTGATTCATGAATTCAGCAAAGTTGCAGGATATAAAATCAACGCACAGAAATCAGTTGCATTCCTATACACCAACAATGAAGTGACAGAAAGAGAAATCAAGGAATTGATCCCATTTACCGTTGCACAAGAAACCATAAAATACCTAGGAATAAATCTAACCAAAGAGGTGAAAAATCTACACACTGAAAACTGAAATCTATACATGGAAATCTATACACTGAAAGCTTATGAAAAAAATAGAAGAAGACACAAAGAAATGGAAAAAGATTCCATGCTCCTGGATAGGAAGAACAAATATTGTTAAAATGTCGATACTACCCAAAGCAATCTACATATTCAGTGCAATCCCTCTCAGAGTAACACCAGCATTCTTCACAGAGCTAGAACACATAATCCTAAAATTTATATGGAACCAGAAAAGACCCCGAATAGCCAAAGCAATCTTGAAAAACAAAACCAAAACAGGAGGCATCACAATTCTGGACTTCAAACTATACTACAAAGCTGTAATTATCAAGACAGTATGGTGCTGGCCCAAGAACAGACACTCAGATCAATGGAACAGAATAGAGAACCCAGAAATGGACCCACAAACGTATGGTCAACTAAACTTTGACAAAGCAGGAAAGAATATCCAATGGAATACAGACAGTCTCTTCAGCAAGTGGTGCTGGGAAAACTGGACAGCGACTTGCAGAAGAATGAACCTGGACCACTTTCTTACACCATACACAAAAAATAAATTCAAAATGGATGAAAGACCTCAGTGTAAGACAGGAAGCCATCAAAATCCTCGAGGAGAAAGCAGGCAACAACCTCTTTGATCTTGGCCGCAGCAACTTCTTATTCAACACGTCTCCGGAGGCAAGGGAAACAAAAGCAAAAATGAAGTACTAGGACCTCATCAAAATAAAAAGCTTCTGCACAGCGAAGGAGACAATCAGCAAAACTTAATGGCAACTGACAGAATGGGAGAAGATATTTGCAAATGACATATCGATAAAGGGTTAGTATCCAAGATCTAGAAAGAACTTATCAAACTCAGCAAGCAAAAAACAAATAACCCAGTGAAGAAATGGGCAAAAGACATGGATAAACACTTCTCCAAGGAAGACATCCAGATGGCCAAGCGACACATGAAAAAATGCTCAGCATCACTCATCATCAAGGAAGTACAAATCAAAACCACAATGAGATATCACTACACCTGTCAGAATGGCTAACATTAACAACTCAGGCAACAACAGATGTTGGCAAGGATGCGGAGAAAGAGGATCTCTTTTGCATTGTTGGTGGCAATGCAAGCTGGTGCGGCCACTCTGGAAAACAGTATGAAGGTTCCTCAAAAAACTAAAAATAGAACTACCCTACGACCCAGCAATTGCACTAGTAGGCATTTATCCATGTGATACAGGTGTGCTGTTTCAAAGGCACACATGCACCCCCATGTTTATAGCAGCACGATCAACAATAGCCAAAGTATGGAAAGAGCCCAAATGTCCATCGATGGATGAATGGATAAAGAAGATATGGTATATATATATATACAATGGTGTATTACTCGGCAATCAAAAAGAATGAAATCTTGCCATTTGCAAATACGTGGATGGAACTGGAGGGTATTAATGCTAAATGAAATTAGTCAGAAAAAGACAAAAATCATATGACTTCACTCATATGAGGACTTTAAGAAACAAAACAGATGAACATAAGGGAAGCCAAAATAATATAAAAACAGGGAGGGGGACAAAACAGAAGAGACTCATAAAGATGGAGAACAAACTGAGGGTTACTGGAGGGGTTGTGGGAAGGGGGAGAGGCTAAATGGGTAAGGGGCATTAAGGAATCTACTCCTGAAATCATTGTTTCACTATTTGCTAACTAATTTGGATGTAAATTTTAAAAAATTAAAAAAAAAAAAAGAGCATGAGTCGGGGGGGTGGGCGGTGGTGGTGGAGGGGATAGACTCCATGCTTAGTGTGAAGCCAGATTCAGGGCTCGATCCCATATCCCCAGGGATCATGCATGACCTGAGCTGAAATCAAGAGTCAGGCACTCAACCAACTGAGCCATCCAGGCGTCCCTTGAACACATTCTAAAAGCATAAATTTTGACTCCCCTTTCATTTTATGTATATGATATCATATTTATGTCTTTTTATTTTGTATATTCCTTGACTGATTTTGGTAGATGTATGTGATTTCCCAACATTAATGTTTTAGCCTCCATACTAGCTTTATAAGTGATTAATTTACTATGGTCACTCTATGTTTGCTTTTACCAGTGAAGTTTTTTCCTTTTATATTTTTCTTCTAGTTACAGGCTTTTCTTACCTCTTAAGGAATTCCTTTTAACAGTTCTTATAAGGCTGGTTTAGTGGTGATAAACTCTTTTAACTTTTGCTTGTCCAGGAAACTCTTTATCTCTCCTTCATTTCTGCTTCAAGATAACTTTGCCGGGTAGAGTATTTTGGGTTGTAGGTTTTTCCTTTCAGCACTTTGAAGGCATCCTTCTGGGCTGCAGAGTTTCTCTTGAAAAATCAACTGATATCGCCTGATTGTCAGAGCTCCCATTTTTAGGCTCTGCTGATTTTCAAAGCCAGATATCGTGAAGACTCATGTTCCCAGTAAGTGCCCAGGACTGAGGTTGCCTGCTGTGGGTCCTGATCCACTCACTCCTCTATGTTTGTGATGTCCCTTCCTTTTGTGGTTTTTCACACGAGGAGTTTGGTTATTGACCTTGTCTCCACCCCTCTTACCCTTTCTGATATGGCCTTCTCTCTGTGACTCTCTTCTCCCAGTCTTCAGACTTTCCGAATCGGTTGCAGTAGATACGGTTGTTGGTTTAGTGTCTGTGGTATAAGGTGAGCTCAAGATCTTCCTATTCTGCCATTTAACAACCACCCCCCCCCCGCCGTGTTTTCTGAGTTCCTTTTAGTTAATAAAATTTTTCTTTTCTTTTTAAGTTGAAAGACAGACTCTGAGCGGATGAGTGAGGTGTGTAGTATAAGGTGGCAAGAAGTTGATTCAGTGGCTTCTTAACCATGCACTGATGTCAAGTTGCAGGGTGGTTTTGATTTTTAAACAGTTCTGGGTATGAACTGCTGATGAATCATTTCATCACTTAGTGACCTAACACAGTGATCTTATTATTATTTCTCACAGTTTGAGGGAATGACTGGGACCTCTGAGTGGTTCTCACTTTGAGTATCTGACGCAATTAGCAGTCACTGGGTACCTGAGGGAAGCGTCATCTCAAAAGCTTTCTCTGTCACGTGCATGTCTGGAGGTTGATGGTGGTTCTCAGATAGGACCTACACGTGGCCGCTCCCATGTGTACCGACTGGGCTTTCTCAGACCAAGTGGCTTAGGTTCTGAGAATGAGTGTCCTAAGAGCCCCAGGCAGAAGCTGTATCAACCTTTTATGACTTAGTCCAGAAGTCATGTAGTATCAGTTCTGCTCTTGTCCACAATAAAAGAAAAGGAACATTAGACCCCACCTCTTGTGGGAGAAGAGTCAATGTCAAATTGAAGGCCATGTGGGATGGAAGGTATTGGCATAGCTATCTTTGGAAAATATAATTTTTTCACAGTTTTAAATAATTTGTATTCCTAGTGCATAAATTTATATGCACAAAAATTGTTAACTGGACATGGAATAAATACTGACTTGAAAAATGAAAGAGCACAAAATCAATAATTCTTCCAGTTTACTTCAGGGTGACTTTTACCTGCTCCGTAAATTGAATTAATATGATTAAAATTCTTATGTTGCATACTAAGGTGATTTTATTTTATAATTTTTAATGTTAATTTTTTTTTTTTTCAACACTTTTTTATTTATTTTTGGGACAGAGAGAGACAGAGCATGAACGGGGGAGGGGCAGAGAGAGAGGGAGACACAGAATCGGAAACAGGCTCCAGGCTCCGAGCCATCAGCCCAGAGCCTGACGCGGGGCTCGAACTCACGGACCGCGAGATCGTGACCTGGCTGAAGTCGGACGCTTAACCGACTGCGCCACCCAGGCGCCCCTTAATGTTAATTTTTTGAGAGAGAGTGTGTGTGAGTGGATCGTGGCTCAGATACCACAGATACTCACATTTCTTAAATTTTCTTTAATAAGCGTTTCTTCATTTGATGTATGTCCCAGGCATTTCCTAGAGACTTTAAATGGTGGTTTTCGCTTTTGTTACAGTTTTTACTAGTTATAATTCTTGCACCGGGGAGAAGGTCTGTATCCCCTCATTCCAAATGTTGTCCCAGTCTTATTGCTTCCATCATAAAATTGCTCCTAAATTATACACCACTCCAAACGAATGCAGTTTTAGAAATCACTGAAGGTTGTTCTAAGAATACGTATTGAGGAAAAGCTTTGGATTAATAAAAATTTGGGTACTCCTAAACTGCATACAAGCCTTAAATGTTCATTTCATGGCTTTCTACTTTTGAACAAGAGAGATTTCTCTTGTACCAGGTATCTTTGTGGTCATTTGGTGATCTTAGTCTCATCTAAGGTCTAGAATATTTTTAGGACTGTCTCAATTTTTGTATAATTACCCACTGCTTTCTGTGAAAATGGTACTTATTAAGAACAGTGAGTTCAGTGAGTTGGCATTGTCCCTATCCCTGTCAAGGCCATGGCATTTGCTTCTGCTCTGTACAAGGGTGCCTGGCTGGGGGATATACTGAGGGGCTGAAGGCCAGGCTGTGCTCTGTTTATCATGGTGCAGAACTATATTAACCTAGAGATACGCATACCTTAATTCTAGTCCATACAAAGGTATCTTGTGGGGTTGCTTGTCCTGTTTTTTAGGAATTTTCAGTGTCTAGATGGAAGTAACACTTGAACGCTAGTGTGTATGAGACTCTACATCCAAGGGGTGCCTGCGTGGCTCACTCAACTCTTGATTGCAGCTCAGGTCACGATCCCAGGGTCATGGGATCAAGTTCCATGTTGAGCTCTGTGCCGAGCATGGAGCCTGCTTAAGATTCTCTCCTTCTCCCTCTACATCTCTTCCCTGCTCATACGCTCACCTGCTCTCCCTCTCTCAGGAAAAAAATATATATACATCCAAAAGACACCTAATGCTATGGCAACTCAGAGGAATGGATTACTTCTTCTAGGGACAATAGAAAAAAGAGTTTAGGCTGAGGAGGTGACATTTGTTAGGGCTTGAAAGGGTAGATAGCATTTTGACAGGTGGAAATGAGTGCTGGGGCATCTCAGGAAAATAGAATTAGCAGAAGCATGGAAATAGCAAAGCTCATGACATTTTTGGGTAACAAAGTGATGTGGGTTTTTTGGTTTTTTTTTTTTTTTTTTTAACATTGGTGAATGTGGCTGAGTACTGAGAAAGGTAGCTAGGGAAGTACATGGAGTAGTCGAGAAGCTAGAGAAGAGGTCTTTATTTGTTAGTGTAAGGAGTTTATTCAAGAGATTTAGGTAGCTGTGGGAGAGTTTTTGGTTTTCTAAGAGAGACACTTTGGTATAAAAAAATAGTGTAAGGAACGTGTTAATCGATGTTGGAGAGCTGGAAAAGCAAATGGAGATCATCGAAGCATCCTGGAGCTAATCATGTGCAGAAAGCAGCTACTACCCCTATAGCTCTTCTGATCAGTAAGAAAAAGCCAACAGTCTAAGTAGAAAAAGGACAAAACAAGAAAGGTGACCATATAAAGGAAAAATAGAAATGGCCAATGAAACAACAACAATAATAATAACTTCTTTGATGAAGATTTTTAGGAAAATGAGTATAATCGTAATGAAAGTGTAAATTGCTATAATATTTCTGGAGCATTTTTTCAGTATGTACCAAAAACCTTAAAAATAATTGTTTACTTTGAGAAGATCTTCTGAGACTGTGGGTGAGAATGCAGGGATGGTTATAGGTGGAGATGAGTTAAATTGATAAGAGCTCACGTATGACAGTTGTGCAGTCAGAGAAAAGCAGGTGATCTTGTGGTTCTCAGAACATTGCTGTGGTTCCCGTGGGCAGTCAGCTGGCTTCCTGTGAGGGCAGTCAGCAGCAATATCTTGCAGTTATTAAATAGCAGAAATATATAAACAGACCGGTTTCATGATTTTCTCCAGTAACACTAAATAACTCAGAAGTCTGAGCGGAGAAAATTATTCATGTGATACAAGGAGATACTCTAGAGCATAGCCTTGCTGATGGCCATGAAAGCGAGGAGAGTGAGGAACCTCAGAACCAGTATATTTGACTAGAACCTAACAGGTATTCTTGTTTTGGGGGGCTGTCTGCAGTAGGGATTGCCGAGAGAAGTGTTCGCTCTCAGTATGACTAGAATGAATTCCAGGTCCTCGCTCTGATGAATTGTAGCTTGTGACATTGGGGATACAAAGTCTCATATGATTAGGCCTTAATTTGCACTGTGTCAACAGAATAACCCTCAATTATAATAATTACATTGTTAACCATTTTACATATGTCAGAATTAGCTTTACCAGCTACTTGAAAGGAGAAATTGTTTTTCTTTGTAGTCTAGATGATGATTTTAAATTTCTGATAATTGGTTCTATCTCAGGAGTTTTCTTTTTTTTATTTAAATATATATATATATATATATATATATATATATATATATATATATTTTTTTTTTTTTTTTTTTTTTTTTTTTTTTTTTTTTTTTTTGAGAGAGAACACGAGCAGGAGAGGGGCAGAGAGAGAGAGGAAGACAGAGGATCGAAGTGGGCTCTGTGCTGAGAGCAGAGAGCCTGACACGGGGCTCGAACTCACAAGCTTTGAGATCATGACCTGAGCTAAAGTCGGACGCTCATCAGACTTAAGTCACCCAGGCACCCCTATGTCGGGAGTTTTCTATTCTACACCTATAGGCACATAACAAGTATGTTTATAATTCTCTTCACAGGAAAACCTCCATTCTTACGAGAATCTTTTGACCGAATTCTTCTTGATGCACCGTGCAGTGGAATGGGACAGAGGCCAAACATGGCTTGTTCTTGGACTTTGAAAGAAGTGACATCATATCAGCCATTACAGAGAAAACTCTTTACTGTGGTAGGTGATGATACTTTGATGTGAAAAAAAAAAGTTGACCTTCGCTACTTTGATGTTTCAAAGACCGAGAAGCAGTGTTCATAGCAGCATTTCTCACAATAACCAAAATAGGGAAACGACCCACTTGTCTATCAACAGGTGAATGGATAAGAAAATGTGTACACATATAATAGAATATTACTCAGCTCTCCACAGGAAGGAAATCCTGGCACAACATGAATGAACTTTACGCCAAGTGGTATAAGCCAGACACAGAAAGACAAATACTGTCTGTTTCCATTTCTATGAGGTAACTAGAATAGGAACATTCTTAGAGATAGAAAGTAGAAGAAAGATTACCAGGGGCTGGAGGGATGGGGAATTAGTGTTTAAAATGGGTACAGAGTTTGCATTCGGGAAACTGAAAGGTTCTGGAGATGGGTGATGGTGATGGGTGCAGACAGTGTGAATGTACTTAATGCCACTGAACTGTACGCTTACAAATGGTTAAAATGTCAAGTTTTATGTTGTTTTATCACATGGAAAAGGACAGAGAAAACCTAGTTTAAATAATGAAGCTTTCATTTGTGTTGATCACTCTTTATTACAGGCAGAGGCAGAATTTCTTCACTGAGACATTTAATGGGTCTCCAACATTCTGATACATCTTAAGAAGTCACTGAGTTGTTAACATCATAGTTGCTAACTGATGTGTAAAGAATGGGATATAAATGAGTTACTCTTTTTTTATAGGGTTCCTGGATCATCTTCGGTAGTGTATTAGAAATGGGAAGAGTCCAGGAGAAGGGAAACACATCAATAAAAATGAGAAGTGACCATTCAGTGTAGAATATAGAAGAACCGTAAAGGCTTGGCTAATTTCACTGGTCTCTAGTACGTTTCAAGAGAAACCCAAATAGAACATTTGAGGATTTCTTTCTGGCTTGCGAACGTGATTCAGTGGATTTCGCAGAATGTAGAGAGCATTTGATCAAAGATGACTTTGTTATTTTCTTTCAGCCATGCAGTTATAAATACATAGGCTGTAGCAAATGGGTACCTGTGATTATGCAGTCTCTAAAGTTACCTTTGAGCATGTTTCTGCTCATCTCTCTAGTATCTCCTTTTATACCCAAAGGTGGCACTCAGGGTAGATTATTTAACTTTTTCTTCAGTCTTCAAAGAGCACATCCTGGAAGTTAAAACAGCAGACAGCAAAAAGGAAGCTTTACTTATGGTTGAAATCCACTCTGAGTTGAGGGTACAATTAAGACACTGTTTTAAAAGACTGGGCTTTTTGTTCTTTTTTAGGTCAAAGCAGAAAGAACATTTTAAAAGGTTTCTTAGGAGTAGATGCAGTGATCTCATTGAAAAGGAATAGCTACGAGAGAGAGTTCAGAATATAGCACATTTGCCGTTTAGTACAGAGTTGTGTTGATGGAGAACGTGGACTTTATAATCAGACACTATCTTGTTTGGAACTGTGCAGCTTCCACACGAGTGACTTTAGGTACATTGTTTTCTTTATATGAGAAATGGGGACTATAAATCCACCTGATAGGGTCACCTCATTGGAGATAGTAACTATGCCTCATGGTTGTAAGTAAATTGAGAAAATCCATGTAAAATGCTTAAAACAGTAACTGGCACACATTTACAAAGTTTAAATTTTCAACAGCATACTCTAGTTAAGAAGGCACAAATATATACTATATGTAATAAAAATACATATATGTAGTATAGATGGTATATATTATTATATAGTTTATTCATACTCATAAATACCAGATGGCATATAGTGTGTGTGTGTGTGTGTGTGTGTGTGTGTGTGTGTGTGTGTGTGTGTGTAATAGTATACGATGTATAGGATGTATTTAAAGACTTTCATTAAAATGTTTTTAAATATTGGGGCACCTGAGTGACTGAGTTAAGCGTCCAACTTTGGTTCAGGTCATGATCTCACGGCTCGTTGGTTTGAGTCCCGTGTCGGGCTCTATGCTGACAGCTCGGAGCCTGGGGCCTGCTTCGGATTCTGGGTCTCCCTCTCTCTCTCTCTGCCCCTCTGCTCATTGTCTCTTGCTCTGTCTCTTTCTCAAAAATAAATAAACATTAAAAAATTTTTTTTAATATTTTTAAATATCTAGGAGTTTGAAAAGATACGGTTTTTAGTTATTTGGGAAAAATTAATTTTCTTATTAACACCTTATTTCTTGATTCATTTATTTACTGGACAAATATTCATTGAGCACCTGACCATACCACAATACGGACTGTTCTGGGTGCTATCAATATAGCCGTGAAAGAATGACAACCACTGCCTTATTCATGGAGTGTCTATTCCAAATGGGGAGGAAGATAAAACAGATGAGTAAGTTATTATGTATAGTAACAGAGCAGACTAAAGAAGGGAAGGTAGGATTGCTGGATTTGAGTAGTTGTAGTTTTACCTGGGATGGTCAGGGAGGGCAGTCCTGGAAAGGTGACATATACACAGAGATAAGATTGTGAGGAGGCAATGCAGAGAATTAGAAGAGTTTCCAAGCTTGTGCACAGATCTTGAGGTGGGCCTGTGCCCTGTGTGTTCGTTCCGGAACAGCAGAGGCCAGTGTTGCTAAAGCAGAGTGAGCGAGGCGTTTCAGAAGGGCAGCCAGAGGCCTGCTCTGTGTAGGGCTTTGAAAGCCACCGTAAGGACCTGGGCTTGGACCACGAGTGAGATAAGTCGAGACATTTGAAGGGTTTTGAGCTGAGAAGTGACGAGTTTTAAAAACACTCCTCTCCGGCTGCTGTCTGGAGATGATTGTAGGAGGGCAGACAAGGAAGCAGGTGGGCTGAGAAGGAGACAAAAGACGGTGTAGCTTGGACTAGAATGATGGCAGGGGAGGTGGCCAAACTCTGGATATATTTTAAAGGTAGAGCCAATGGAATTTGCTAGCGGATGGGAGTGCAGGAGAAAGAGAGGCGTAAAAGATCATCTCCGGTTGGGGGCCTGAAAATAGCACTTCTCTAAAAGGTCTTGGAAGATAGGTGTTCAGTTTGAGACATGTCAAATTCGATAGTAGACAAATGGAGAAGGCGATTGAATACATGACTACAGAGTTCAGAAAGGAGGATGGCTTACAAAGTGTACATGTGTGATTTTGGGCATAAAAAGGGGTATCTAAAGTAGTGAAAGTGAATGCTTACATTTAGGAAAGTCTTGGTTTCAGTGCACTAACAGTTCCAAGAGCGTGAAATGCACCTGGGCTGGAACACTCGACTCAGAGAGTGAGTCTTGATCATACAGAACATTTATCCCAAACACTTGAAAGGTGTCCTACAGATATAAAATCCTGTAAAATGTTGATTTTGCCTTGTGGTACACCTGTAGTCTGATCACATGTTTGTTTAGGCAGTTGAGCTGCTGAAGCCGGGGGGCGTGCTGGTTTACAGCACGTGCACCATCACACTGGCGGAAAACGAAGAACAGGTTGCCTGGGCCCTCGCAACCTTTCCTTGCCTCCAGCTTCAGCCCCAGGTATGAGTAAGTTCGGTTTTCTCTGTGTAATGTGACAAGTCACAGAATCATGAGTGTGGCAATAAACACGAGGTTGTCATATGAAAAAATGTGTCCAGCGAAACTTCAGAAACAAATACTGCAATAGACAAGCATGTTCCTCCAGTGAGATCCATTTGACACCGGACAGAGAATTTCCACGTCCCAGCATTTTTCCCCGTCTTCGTTCTTTGCCATTGTGTTAAAATGCCACAGAGCTCAGGTGTACTTGTGTTACAGGTTTCTTTCACCTGTGGCTCTTGTTCAGTTTATGCAGACCTTTTTTTCCTAAAGAGTTGTTTATTCCTTTCCTCTCCTGGTCCTACATTTTGCTGGTATGGAGTATGTTGAGCATTTTTTTTCTCAATCAAATAAGCTGTAATAACTGGGATATCAGAAGGCTAGCGGAGGGGAGAAAATGGTTCAGGATTATTGCTTCTTCACAATTTGTTACATAAAATATGTAACATTTTAAAAGTTTTCTTACACTTTATTTGACCTGTTTCGGTTTTTATCAAAACTATATTATGAGTATGTTTACCTCATGATGTTTGAGATTAATTTAAATATGTAACAATACTCACATTCAATTAGATACATTGAACATCTAACCTCAGTAACCTTCCTGTACAGAATTCTAGTAGGTAATTGGGATATATGAATAAAAATTGAGAGATGGTTTCTAGACTCAGAAGTTAAGATAACTGCTTTGTAGAGGAAAGGAAGACTTCAGAATTCACTTGAATTTTATGTGTGTGTGTGTATGTATAGACAACACTCAATATATACCTAAAAGAGAAACTTTCTGCCCAGGAGTTAATAAACGATAGGTTTTCAGTAGTACGCAAACGTTTGTGCATTGGTGACTGAAGTTAGGATTGTTGATCTTTTGCGGTCATGGTTCACACATATCAATCACTCAGTTCCTTATGATTCTGTATTCTAAACCAACTGACACAGTCTTTATCTCTTTGTAATAATTGTTCTAGTACATTTAAAAACAACAATAGAAGACTTTTATCATCCAATTGGTGTGGGTCAGAGAAAGGCACCTTTAGGTCCGCTTTGGGGAATGTGATGATAAAGCTGAATTTGTATTTATTACTGTTGTTGATAATGATGTTTCACTGACTGGCCACTGTATGCCGGGCATACCACCACCTTCTTGAAGTCTTAGAACTGAGTACTTGATCTGTTTCGTAGATGAGGAGACAGGACTTGCTTAACACCACACAGCCAGGGCTGCCTGGGCGGCTCAGTCAGTTAAGCGTCCGACTTCAGCTCAGGCCATGATCTCATGGTTGCTGAGTTCGAGCCCCGCGTTGGACTCTGTGCCGACAGCTCAGAGCCTGGAGCTGCTTCAGATTCTGTGTCTCCCTCTCCTGCTCGCGCACTGTCTCTCTTCCTCTCTCTCAAAAATAAACATTAAAAAAAAATACATACAGCTAAAATGTGGCAAAGCTGCAGTACTTGATGAGCAGATGGGTCCTAACAGATAGTCATTCATCAGGTGACCATTTGTTACCACCGAGAAAAGCCGCACGTATATTCCACAGAGATAACATTTATCTATTTTTAGAAGTGGTGGTACTTATACCTCAATTTTGTCTTTTAAATTGTACACAGGCACATTTACTAATTATAGGATATTCGTATTTTTTTCCCTTTCTCCACACAGGAACCACAGATTGGAGGAGAAGGAATGATGGGAGCCGGCCTATCATTTGAACAATTGAAACAGCTGCAGCGATTTGATCCATCTGTTGTGCCAGTTCGGGACACTGACATTGCTTCTCTCGGAGATGCCAGAATAGAAGACATGATTTGGCTGGCAAATAAAGATTGTATAGGTTTTTTTATTGCAAAATTCATAAAATGCAAAAGCACGTAGGATCCATAGAAACGAAAGTTCCAAACATTAGCTCTATGGTTTTGTTTGGTTTTCTTCCTTCCTTCCTTTCCTGCCTCCGTTTTTTTGTGTTTTTTGTTTTTGTTTTTTTTTAATCAAACTGTTGTCAGGCCTGGTGATTGATGACATAGTTGCTAAGGAAACAGAAAAGGCTGCCAGCTGTTGTACCAGGGAGCAAGAGGCTTAAGAGACCGCTTCAGGGAGGAGGTAGTTGGGGGGTGGTACAAGATTATATTTTGTGTTTAAAATATGCTTTTTCTTAAGAATTTAGCACAGTATAAAGAAAATGAGATGCCTACAGATATCTGGAGCATATTTTCATTTGGGGTTTTGTGTTTTAATGTATGAAGAATACAAATCATTTTTAATGCTAAAATCTGTGATTATAACAAGAGAAATAAAATGAGTAATACTTAATTTGATAAAAAGTAGTGTTTTGTTCTTGAGAGTTCCTAAGGGGCGGTAGTTTTCTAAAAATTCAGGGCCTGGGAACTATAACGCTTTTCATGTACTCACAACTGAGGTGAGCATTTTATCTGAGGTTTTCTGCTTACTATTTGATCAGTCAACTCTTTGAAATGAAATCTGGACCTCTCCTAAATGGTAGTGTGTCTTCACCATGTTTACTTTTTTTTTTTTTCATGCTTTTAAACTGAAAACTACAATGTTTTCTTCACTCTGTAGATTAAAATTATGAGAGTATTCCACAGTTTGGGTACTACCTTTCATCATCCCCTGGAATACCTGTTCTGCAAGTTATTGTGATAACTGTGGGAACTGGCTTGACCCTTAGAGCCAAGCTTTGGTGTTCTGTTGAACATCAACACATTCACAGAACTCCCAACATAAGACAAAGCAACTGTGAGTATGGTAGATGAAGACAAAAAAA
The DNA here is from genome assembly GCF_028018385.1 of Neofelis nebulosa. Taxonomy (NCBI): domain Eukaryota; kingdom Metazoa; phylum Chordata; class Mammalia; order Carnivora; family Felidae; genus Neofelis; species Neofelis nebulosa. The sequence goes on from NC_080789.1 coordinate 125,771,254, forward strand.
GGGCACCTCGTGATCAAATCTGGAATCCAGCAAAATCCAGAACATCCCCTAAAAGTGACCAGACATGCCACTGTTAGCAGCAATGTGACTGCTCTTACTAAAAATTAATTATAACCTTAGGCTTGCTTCATCCTATTGCTTTTTAGAGAAGATATATTTAAGTACTCAATACCCAGCCCTTATACAGTATTAAATACATCTAAATGTTTTGTTAACTTCCTTTTGAATCATCTCAGAATTTCTCAGCCTTGGGCATACAAGGTGGACAACTGGCAACAACTACCTGATAGTTTCCTTTTTTTCCCTCCTAGATTTCTGTTCAGAATTTCTTCCATCTATTGTGTCCATCAAGATTGCAAGGTCTCTTGGATCAGGTAAGCTCTTCAGCAGGCCTCTTCTTTGAAGAAGCCTTTCTTGAATATCCTTCTCCGAGGTTGGCTTAGGCATTTCTGTCTTTCCATATATCCCTAGGACCTACTTCTGCTGCTGTCATGGTACTTAACACACTCACTCTTAGTTTACTGGCCATGCCCTTTACCCCTCCCCCCATGCTTGGGAAAGTCTTGGAGGCAAGAACCCTGTTTTTTCTGTCGCTGCTTTAGAGCAGATCATCAATACATGCTTATTTAATGGGGGAAAAGATATTTCAAGCTCCATAAGATTCAAATGTGTGACTGACGTCTTTATATCCTTCATTCTGCCTTTTATCCAGTAGATGTCATTGGACTAAAGAGAAACACGTTTACCTGTGGCACTTCTGTCTCTAGAGCTCACCACATTTCTCCAGACTTCCGGTGTGTTTTAAAAAATCCATTTCTTCCCCTGCTTTCTGCAAAGCCTTTTGTGCTAAGCTGGGATGAAAATCACAGACTGGGAGCCCAGCAGTAAACATGTAAACTGTTGATTAACACTGACAAATGTCAAAATACAAACAATGCAGGCAAAACTGATGAAAAATATTTGCATATTAAAAACAGCAGGACAAAGAATATTGTTAAAAATTATTGCTTTGACATAGACAGTTTCAGTGGGTTTCTTTCCTTCAAAAAGTAGGGCAAATTGGAAAATAAAACACATTTAAAGGACTTAAGTTTGAGAAAAAAATAGAACAAAAGGGTAAAAAATCTGGGAAATGTGGAGGACAATTAATATATTATCTCTTAACATACTTAGGGTTAACATATTCTTGTGAAACAAAAACATTTCAGTTTAACAGTGAGTACATTTTACCTCAAAACCCTGTGCCATAGTTTACTTTAAATCGTAAAGTGAAGTACAAGTAGTTGAAAATACAATTTAGCCAGAATTAAATAATTGACCCAGAACGATCTAGTGGCTGTTTTCTCCAACAGTGTGACCCTTGACATAGAAATAAGATTAGTGTCCAAGACTAGTAGCGTTGTATCATTGAGCAGAGGGATGAGGGTGAGGATTTAAATTTGACATCAAGATGGATCTTCATTTTAAAAACGAAGGAATAATAAAAACAATCTGAATCAAGAATTGCCACACATGTAAAACTAATGTAGGAGAAAGATTACTCTGCTCGATCTTAAAGGATCTTTACCTACTGTACGTGATCCTTTTATCCGACATCATGGGAACGTCGCTAAAGTAACGTCAGTGATTAGCGTTGCCGTTGAGAGAGCTGCTCCACAAGTGGGCACTGGTGTTGAAAACAGGACGTATTCTCAGCTATCAGAATCATCCCTAAAATGGCAATCAATACTTCTACTAGTAAACAGTGCAGAAAGCCAGCTCTTTATTTGTTTTATATGAATGACTTTAAACCAGATTTGTTGAACAGTTCAGTGTAGCTGACAGTGAATGTTTAACAGGAATGCATAGCAGACCATGTTAAAAATGTGGCATTGTCCCAAAGTACAGTATGACTAAGACATCCTACATTTAGCAGCACCTTTTTGTAACAGTAACTTAAATGAGCAGTAGAGAAAGAGCATAGGAAAAACTGAAACGGATTTGACAATAAACACTATTAAGGACATTTCCAGCATTTTCTAGGTCGACTACAAAGATCATGATTCTACAACTGAGTAGGTTAAGATTAAGCCTTTGCTGAGTGAAGAGACTAATTTTACATTCCACAAGTCAGTAAATCTCCCATTGCCCTTGGGATTATTTCTTCATTTACAAATTTAGAACACACTGTTTATGCACATATAGATGTTCATGTCAAATCCTGCAATATAGTTCTTTTGAGGAATACTCTGATTTGGACTACTATGTTTCACAGTAAAGTGAAAAATTAAGAATCCAGATACAAATTTTAAAACCGGAATCTGTTGGCATGACTCATTGAAAGATTAGTGGTAGCAGCAAGTAAGATAAATACCAGTTATATTTCAAGAATTTAAATATTCCAAAGTCATTAACCGGGATGAAAGTTCAGAAATATTTTATACAGGTAACTGTAACTGGAATATGGTTTCCCAATGATACGGATATTTTACATCAAAAATGTTTACGACTACCGTTTTTATCTTCAGTAAATAAATTTGTCAACAGTACAGAGCTAATTAACAAAAAGATTAATTCTGAGGAAAATGTTTCTTCCATTAGCGGGTTTTAGTAAAACCCTTAAAGTGTAACTCATTTGTAAAACTGAGTTTTTTTGTGCAGGGAGGGAAATAAGGAGTTAAATGTGAAACAGTTTTACATATAAAGCTCCAAGAATATTTGGCAAGAACCTGGAATAATCAAAGAAGCAGAACAAAACTAGATGAACCCACTTAATAATAATTTTACAATGTGTAGATCTGAAGTTAGGCAATTATAGATGGGCCTTTTCCAGGGACAAACTTCAGGTGCTAGGTACTTGCACACCTAATACTGTCTTACCTGTCCAGTCATAACTGGACAAAGTGGACACATAAGTGACACGGAGAAGGTTTTAGCCTTAGCGTGGCAACCACACTGTGAGCTGCTGACAGTGCTATCTTTGACGCGTGGAGAACAGCATCTTCCGGGCTCCCCTTCAGAGCAGGTGTCTAACATAGGAAGATACTCTTAATGTTTTGTTCGCTTCAAGTCCCCTCCTTTTGCCCTGATTACTTCTGAAGAGCAGAAACTTTGGTTGTAAGAAGCACTTCTGGGTTTTGACGGACACTGGACGTGTTGGAGTTGGTGGTAAGGAACAGAATGAAGGGTAAATCTGGGGGAGATAGACCACAGGAACGATAGGCAAGGTTTACAAAAGGAGGTGGGAGAAGTTAGAAAAATTTATTTTCCCACGAAATAATTCTACAAGCTGTGTAAACATTTCTCACTAAAACAAATACTCAAACACACAAAGATTGTACATTTCCAGTGAAACACTCACAGTTAAAAGTTGCCTGTGTTCTTACTCTAGGAGCAAACACAAGGAGCCAGCACATGGATGCCTTCCTAGTCACCTTTGGCAGCGAGCTTCCTCACATTCCCTGACTGCTCAACGGATTATTAAAGCGACACGTAACACAATTAAATACAAAGCCAGGTGGGTAGAATTCTAGGTCATCAGTCTCGAGTCTTCGGCACTCGGGTCCATCTCAGTCACTCGTGCACACTCGTACCGCTCTTACACACAGACGCACTTGCACACAGAGAGGTCCGGCTCGTCAAGTCCAGTGCAGCGACATAAGACACTAACTACTCAGAACGTGTTTGTCACAATCGGTGTGAACTGCATGGATTAGAACAACCTTTGGAGTTTGGTTATATTTACCATAATTTATGGTCAAAGTTATAAACTTACAAGGATGGTAAAACATTCAGAAATCAAGTCAAGCAATCACGCGTATTTACAGTATGTACAGACCTTCTACGAGAACGGGGGTAGGTGTCTAGACGATATAACAAATTTCCTGAAGGTGGGCATCTCTAGTCCCTGTAATTCATAAAGCAAATCTGCTGACTTGGCATTAAGACTCTAAAATAGTGTGATCAAACTGATATATATATATATATATATATATATATATATATATTTATATATTATATATATAATTATCATAAGAAGGTGTTTGCAGAAATAACATTTACAAACTATACAGTACACAGTACTAGTACATAGAAAATAGATTCTAACTTTATGATCCCCTTTGTGTAAGGCAAGACTGAATCTGTCCCCAAATTTAGTCAGCCAGAGGTACAAGCAAGAAACAGTGGTCCGTGGATAAATGAGTATGCAGATCTGGTGCCTACATATTAAAAATCTGGAGAATCAGGAAATTCCACTTTTATCTGGGCCAATTCTGGCTTGCTGGATACATTAACTACATTTTTGAAAACATCAACTATGTTTCTTAACATACTAAAGCCACCGGGGTGGCAACAGATTTTGTTCAAGTGGCAGCTATCCCAAACAGTTTTTGAAGAGTCCAGTACACAACCGGGGCACTGCAGCCATACGAGGCCAACTTACGTAGCGCTTGCAAAAGGGAAAAAAAGGTACGTTAATGCTCCTTATCAATCACGCTATTGCTATTCAAGCAACAGCAATACAGAGTATACAAGACAGATCACATCTGACTGCAATGTAGACCCCGGAGGTTTAGTCTGACGATGGTGTCACACAAGACTTCAAAAAAAACAAGAACAAACACGCAAGAGGGCAGACGTCACTGGCGGATGTAAACGTCCCTGCTCCACTCCCCAGCCTCGTTCCGCTTCCGGGCTCTGCCTTCTCCATCCTTGTCACAGGAGCGGTCCTTGGATTTATGCCGGCCGCGCTGTTTGTTGCACTCGCCGTGGTCCTGCTCTCGATCCGGGTCCCCGGCACGGTGTCGGGCTTCCCTGTGTCTGTGCTCGCTGCTCCCGTGGGGCTCCTCTCTGTGGTTGTGGTCGCGGTGTGGGGCGCAGCGGTCCCCGTGTTCGGGGGGGTAGTCTTCCTTCGGCTCCACGTAGGCGGAGTCTCGACTCTCCTGGGTTTCCGAGTCAAACGTCTCCTGCCTGGAGAGGCCTCGACTCGTGCCACCACGATGGCCGTGGTGCTGGGCGGAGGACGAAGAACGGTGGTGGGGTTTCTTGACGGGTTCCAGGCAGGGCTCTTCTTCAGCTTGGGAGGCGGAACGGGCAGGAGCAGAGCGCGCAGTCCTCGGATCTCCTTGAGAACCCTGGCACGGGAGGAAGGCGGCGCAGGCATGAGCCAAGGCCAGAGCGTCAGGAACTAACGTGTCAGAAAAGCAAGCCCACGCATTCAGGTTTATTCCCCTCTACGTTTCTAGAATGAAATCTCACCTACTCAGTTACTCCGTACGTCTGATAACACCCAGTGGCATTTCTAAGGTTTGTACTACATTATACTGGACTTGAATTTGTAAGAGCCTACAACAGCATCCAGAGGAACTTTCTTTTTCCCCTTAATGACTAAATGAAGGGGGGAGGGGATCCTTTTATACGTTCTCTTGGAGTTCAAATCAGATTCAGGGCCCTAAGGATTTTCTGCACACAAGTGCGCATTTAACTACCTCTACCTGAATACACCTGGGAAGATAAAAAATGCTTAAGATGTTGGCTTTGGATTGAGGGGAAGAAAGTAAAATGACAGGTGCTCCCAACAGCACTTAGCATGAGGAATGTACTGTCCTAAGTCGGTCTCGTGGATTAATTCATTAATGCAGCGGCCGTAGGGGACAGGTTGCCGTCAGTCTTCGTGAGGCAAGGGGCACGTGAGGAGCTTATCCAAACTTAGATGCAGAGTAAGTGGTGGCGCGGGAACGTGACCCCAGGCAGTCCGATTCCATGGTTGTGCTGTGTAGATGGCATAGGAAATTCTATCCTTGTCTTCCAGAACATGTAGTTAGGGAGTTTTAAAGTTTATATACGTCTGTAATATATTGTTTACCTGGTTTGTTTACCATCTTCAGTGGGAGCTGTGTACCCGTAAATGACTCAGTGTGGATGCAGCTGCTCTAACTGGAAGGAGTGCTGTGCTGGGTGACTGGGAGTGGATCCCGGCCATGTGACCTAAGGCAGCTCGGTTTCTAGGGTGTAAGGAAGAGCTCCTCTTACCTGTGAATTAGAGGCTTGAGTGGGGCTAGTAGGCAGAGTCGAAGTAGCTAAAGTCCGGCTAAGGAGAGGGTTGGGGAGATGGCTGCTGGGGGGGTGGGTGGCCTTCCAGTAGGCCTCCAGATAGTCGGCAAGGTGCTCACAAGCATCCTCCAGCTGGTTCTCGTCCAGGATCACGTCAAACAGCTCCTGCAGAGACAGACACTTCAGGTGGCGCACTTAGCCAGCCCCACACCGAGTGAGTTTCGCACACACACTCACACGAGGGAGGGGCTCAAGAGCTGCACCACTTTGTATTTGCTCGTGTGCTCCTGCTTTCTCCTTACCTAACTGGCTGACTGCCCTGCTGAGCGTGATTGCCAGTCTGTCCGCCTGAGATCGCCATTTACAACCCTCGATGCTTAACCGTGGCTGGCAATCACCAGAATATGAAAGGTGTCGTGAAAGTTGTTTAGGACACGATAGAAAAGAGAAGTAAAAAAAGCAAACAAAAATACAATCTGGACAGTACAGAAGAGGCCTGTTTTTTGACATGGAGACTATGAAAAACTTGATCTTGGAAATGACTGAGGCCCGTTTAGGACATGAAATTTGGCAGAAAAAAGCTGAAACCACAGATGATTTGACAGGGTGCAAACTTCAAAATATTCTAAGCAACAGAAAATTAATATAATCAGAACTCTTATAGCTTCTGCTATACCTGCATATCGAAACAAAACAAAAACCCAGAGGTGATCTAGGGTCCCAAAGCATGATAGGTAAAGGAGGGATTAGAAGGAAGAAGGTGTTTTGAGTGTTCAGAAATTTGTTTTTACGTGGTCTCAAATCAATTTCTCAGTTGTTAAGAGCCAGCAACTTGCTCCCTATTATTAGAAGTGAATAGTAATCCCAAATCCATTTTAGCAACGAAATTTCTGAAACCACAATCTTGTTTCATTTAAGACAATTAGATACTAACAGTGCACGGTCACCACGGAATGCACTGTAGCTTTTTGTAAGCCATGATCTAGACAAGTGCTTGTGGGAACGGGTGGGACAGTTCACCTCTTGGGAGTGAGGACCACGGCTCGGTGGGGAGAATTCCGTCCGGTGTTTGTGTGCCTGCCTTGCGGATATAATGCCAGGTCTGAGGACGCGGAGTGGATTGTACCGTTCCGAGAGACCACTTACCGGAGGACACTGAGCCAGTTTGTCTGCTGCTACCATCTGGACATTGAGGTGTTTGGCTTGAGATTTCCCCCGAGATTTTATTAACCTTTGTAAAACCTGTGCGAGATAAGGTGTAACGGGAGAACATCTGCACTCAGCTGAAGAAGCAGCTCAATAGACTGAGCTACAAAATGTCTAAGATTGCAGAATTAACGCGTTCACACACACACGTCAGGTGCAGGCTTCAAAAAACATACCCAGCTAGCATGGAGCTTATGCCGAAGCTTACCAAACCTCTGGTATCGTGGCTCCTTTATGTTTACAAAAACTGAGAACCCCAAGAGCTTTAGAACATAACGCCTGTTACATGTGAACATATTACTTATTCTTGTACAACTATCTATAGTTTTTTGCAAAGTCTCCTAGCTACACTTCCTTTTAACCTGCTACTGTGTATTGTTTGGGTTGGAATAGGTGAAGAAATTTATCCTTCAACACATAGGGAATTCAGAAGAGGAGGAGTATTTTAGTAGCCTTTGCAGGTAACTGTGGATATTGTCTTTTAACATTATACCAAACTACTTTCTTCACGACAGTCTGCACGTGAAAGCTAACACCCTATCCATGAACTTCTCTCACTCTCAAATTCCATTGCCCTGTCTTGAAATTTGAACGGATCTTTTACTAGGCATGATTTGTAACATTCATTCATCATCTGGAAAACCAATGGTGCACTGAGTTCTTCAGATCTTCGGACACATTTTTACAAGAATATATTTGCTATTACCACTAATCTCAGAAAAGTCTGTCTTTTGAGAAGCTGGTAAGCTCTCAGGTAGATTCAAATTTTCTGAAATTCTATTTTTTTGTTTGAAACCTTCAGTTTTATCACTGGTGACAAATGGGAAAAGATCTGCCAGATAAGCCAGTCTGAATAAACATAGTATGCCAGTTGTTCTTTCAAATAAAAATGGTGTTCCATGAAAAAAGAAGCTACTTGAGTTTGTATTTCGAAGTGTCCTCGAGATAGCTAACTGCTAAAACTGTAGCTGAAGCACTTTCAAATGTACTTCCTGTTTCATTACACAGGATATTGAAAAGGCTTGTATTGAAGAGTCAAACTTTACTCCTGTGTCAGGACCTTGCGCAGTGCGACTGCACGGTGGTGGTCTTCTTCACTGTGGGTGCTGTCTGGTACCAGTCTCGAGTCATGGACACTTAACTTTTACCCACCTTTGCACCATCAGTGCAAATGCCCAGACACTGAAAAAGGAAAATAATGTCTCAGTATTACTGTGGAAATCATTTTGACCTTGTGGTCTCTCAGCAAGTTTCTCAGAACCTTCCTCCAGGAAACCAGGGACCACACTTTTAGGAATCACTGTTGTAAGCCATGAAACTAACTATGGTGTTCGCTTATCTTAAGAACTCTTGACTACCCTGTCTCTTCACACTCCTGATGTTAGAAACATAGCCTTTTACAAGTGTAAAGCACAACATAAACGCCATAGTGAAGTGTGATTAGAGAGCAGACAAGAACAACCCCACTTACCTTAGGAGAAGAAATCTTTACGTATACTATAATGGGGGCCAAGGAAGTTTTACTAAGTTGAGCTGGATGATTAATAGTATCTGCGTCAAGGACTACCAGTTGCAATGTTCTTGCAAGTTCAAAAATCCTTTCGATTTCACTCTGAACTTCCGCTGTAAAAGGTTAAGCAGAGTTCAATTGAAGTATTTTTAGACCCAATAGAAATAAAGTAAAATGCTACACTGTTTCTTCACCTGGAAGGCAGGTAGGACAGCCAGTAGGTTAATGTTCACAGGCAACAGAGCTGATAAAAGGTATCCTTTGGAAAGAGCTGTCTCTCCAAAGTACCTTTAGAATTGAGGGAAGTCTTTCAACGAGCTATAAAATTTGCTTCCAGTATAACAGTTTGAGTAGGAGAATCAAAATCGTTGGCTATCGGTGCTGACTTACTTTTTGTGCTGTAAAACTTCACTCTGTGAAATCATTTCATAAAAATGTTGTAAAATAGAAACAATGTGTTTGTTTCTGACCACGTTACCATAGCAACTGTCACCACCTTTCTTTTCACTGTATCAGCTTAATCTGTGTTTATACGGTCACCTATTGGTATGCTTTCTGGATATGATAATCTAGATAAATGTATTAGCAAGCTGAAATACAACATTAAAAACAGGAGAGACGTTAATGGTATCTATAACAAACTTGTCCAAAAACACACTTTTCATGGTTTCTACCACCAGACGAATGGTCCTGCAGTATTCCTATTCTAAAAGGGCAGTTCTCCATTAGAAGCAGCACTACAGGGCACCTGTATGGCTCATTCAGTTGAGCATCCGACTCTTGATTTCTGCTCAGGTCATGGTCTCGCGTGTTTGTGAGTGCGAACCCTGCATCCGGCTCTCTGCTGACAGCATGGAACCTGCTTGAGATTCTCTCCTTCTGCCCCTCCCTTGCTTGCACTCTCTCAAACAAACATTTAAAAAAAAAAACAAAAAACAGAAAAAAGCGAAAATCCAAACGATAAGGTTTATAGAGAAATTATCAACTAAAAGTACACTTGAACACCAGGGAAATTTCATTCAGTCTGTCTACCCCATGATCTCTCTAGAATCTAAAACAGGATGTCCAATAGAATGTTCTGTGATGATGGAAATAGTCTGTATCAGTGCCGTCCACCCGATAGCCAGCCACTAGGTACTTGCGGCCACTGAGCACTCGAAATGTAGTGTGAATGAGAAGCTGAATTTTTAAGCTTAAAGTGAAATAGCCAGAAGCTCCAGAAGCATAGATCTGTCAAGCCTAGCATGCAGCTTGCAGTGTCTACTACGACCATGAAGGGCGGGTTCCTTGAGACCCCTAGCCCTACAGAACACCTTTCAAGTCCTCTTATTTGGTTCTGTGCGGAAGACTCCTGGAGATAACTCCCACTACTGCAGAAAAGATAAGTCACTAATCATCTGCCTCACAACATGTTATGACTAGACTCCTTTTATTTACCCGGATGTCTTTAAAATCTGGACTCAAACCACCTGCAATACCAGCTTTAAAATAATATTTGGTTACATGGTACTCGTGACAATCTTGCAGGAAGGAAAAACAAAACCCGATTAAGCTTCTGGATCTGCCAGTTTCTAAGAAACAGAACAATTAAATAAACTACACTGTAATGCAGTTAGCAGACTTTGGACTATGGAAAACTATGCATAAGTGACCCAGACTCTTTAAGCAAAAAGTTACAAGGGAAAAAAAAAAAAAAGATATATGGAAAACTATAGACTAAGAAACTTAAGGACCTTTGAACCAATCACTGTGGACTTTAATTCGCATCTTGACTTTATATATTTACAACGCATAAGTGAGTAAAATATAAAAAATATATATGACAATTAGGAAATGATACATGGCTGAATGGAAATCTCATGATTCTAGCGATGTATTGTTAAGATATGATAATGGCATTATGGTTTAAATAAAGAGAGTCCCTAATCTTTAGAAATAGGTACTGAAATATTTACAGATAAAATCTGTATTGATGTCTGGGATTTGTTCCCAAATAATCCAGAGACAGTTGGGGGACAAAGGAGAGGACTGGAGATGAAACAAGACTGGCCATAAATGTCGAAAGTGAGTGATAAATACCTGAAGTTCCTTCCACTTCTAACTTCCCTACATAACTGAATTTAATAACAGTTTAAAAAATAAAAATGGTATATTCTGATTTTTTTTCATAATAGTGTTTTAAAACATGACTAATATTGTTTACATATTCTCTACATTTACCTTATCTTTACATTTTTATTCCAATTATAACCTTGCTACAGCTTTATAACCTTGTTGTGGCTTAACTATCTTAATTCAAGTAATATTTTTAAGAGTGTAATGTTCTTCTGCATTCTCTAAGTGTGAAATGTATCTAATTTAGGTATCTTAGATTGTGATGCTTGACCAACATTACAACTGGAAAAACAAAGTTAGAACTTGTATGAATCTTATGGCTACAAATAAAGCCGTCCGTCCATCCAAAGAAGTCATGTACCACCCCAAAACAGTACAAAAGATGTACTTAAAGCTTCACATTTTTCCAAGTTTTCTTTCCCTTCATGTCATACAGTGGTACATCAGCATAATGAACTCCAAAGGCAACATACTATACTTTGGTTTCTGTAACGGAGCTTTTCTAAAAGCTTACGCATAAAGCAAATTTTTACCTATCAAATTATATCTTCACTGTACCGGATCTTTCATCCTTCTGTAAAAGAAGTGATAGCTGAAATTGATCTTTGAGGTGAGGATCTATCTTCTCAAATTTAAGCTCTACTAAATATAGAAGAATCTTAAGGTATAGCATATACATAAACTTACGTATCTGGAATGTGAAAGTATCGGTTTTGTACTACGTTGTAACATGAAACGTGTTTCCTCTACAACAGAGTCCACATAATGCCCACAACTTGTAATTCAACATGTACGGGCATCACTGGACCATTCTCCTGCTATAAGTACCTATCTCCTAGTGCTACCATAAGAAAAACTTAAAATCGCCAGAGAAACCTACCCCTACATTTCCCTGGGAGCAAAGACTCCGTATTTGCTAATTCAGTGTCCATGGAGACTTTACTAAGAATTGACTGCACCTTAAGCCCCGTCCTCTGCCGAGTTCCAGATCTGTTTATACAATCGATTGCCTGCTGGACATCTGCGTGCTTCGTAACACTGCAAATTCAACATGTGCACAAACGCAGTCATCATTTTCCTTATCCCCCTACCCAGCCCGGTACTCCAGCCAAGCTCCTCCTCCTGAATTCCTTCTCCCCAGAATAACACCATTGATGACCCAGTTCCTGAAAGCGGAACCTTACAGCTCGTGCTGGAGTCGGCTTCTTCATGTTCCAGGTTCAACAGATTGCCAGATCCCGGCTCTCTTCTCTCTGGACTCCTTTCATTCTACTCATTCCCTTCACCCCTGTCTGATGTCAGTCCTCTTAATCTCTAAGTTGAATGATGAATGACCACGACTACTAAATGACCTGACAGGGCAAGAAGTGGACTGAGAGGAGATGCTTCTAAAGGCACCCGTTTGATTAGGTTTTGCACGGAGGACATTATTTTTCCCTGAAACAACCTCAACAATCTGAGTTTCCCCTGACTTAGCTCTTGCCCCTTTCCATTCTCTTCTCCACATTGCTGTCAGTGATCCTTCTAAAACACAAGTCCTATGGTGTCACGTCTGCTTTCCTACACCTTTCTACCGCATCCACAATAAAAGGCCTACAAAGTCCTACATGATCAGGCACAGTCTCTCTGACCTCATCCTCCCAACCCCTGGCCTCTGCTCGTTCCACATCTGGCTTCCTTGCTATCCCTTAAACACATCACACATACTCCCACCACAGGGCCTTTGCACCTTCAGCTCCCTCTGCCCGAGACAGTCTTTTCACGGGTAGCTTACTGTAAGGCCAGAGAATTCACAACATAAGTCATTCTGCTAAAACGTTGCTTCCTCCGAGAGGCTCCCCCAACATCCCCATGTAAAAAATCACTCTTCTCAGTTTTTCTGTACCCCTTGGCCTGCCTTTTCTTTCCAGACTCCTGAACCACGGACTTTTATTATCTGCTCACTTTTGTCCATGTGTTCCTTATGAAATAAAAACTCTATATGAGAGTGAGGAGTTGGTGTCCTTTACATCTGTGTCCCCAGCACTTACAATAATGCCTAGCACATGGTTGGTACTCAAGTATTTGTTAAATGGATGAATAAATGCCTAAAACCTATGATACATGGTTCCATAATGCCTTAAGGGTAAGCTCCAAATCCCTTAATATCTCTCCTCTGCTTCTCTGGTGGCACCTCCCACCTCCCTCTTTTAAACCATACATTCACAGCTAAGGTAAAGAACAGTGTTGTCCAGAAGCTTCTCTTCACTCTCACTTTAAGTCCCTATCATCCTCTCTACCTCCTTCCCTCCTTTTTTTTTTTTTTTTCCCCCTAAAAGTTTCATTGAAAGTGTTGAGAGTGATGGCGGGGGGGGGGGGGGGGGGGGAAGGGATGGGAGAGAATTACGAGCATGTTCTGCACTGTCAGCTCAGAGCTCACCGTGGGGGTTGATCCCAGAACCAGTGCTCTATTACCCAAGTGTAGTCAGTGAGGGTTTTTTAGGTGAGGAACCAAACTGTGTTTTCTAAGGTATTCTACATATTACTAACAGATAGTTTATTATTTTTAATAGTTTCTCTATGATTTATATAATGATTTATATAAAGATCTCAAACTCTCAGGGGCGCCTCGGTGGCTCAGTCGGTTGAGCGTCCGACTTCTGCTCAGGTCATGATCTTGTGGTTTGTGAGTTTGGGCCCCGCGTCGGGCTCTGTGCTGACAGCTCAGAGCCTGCAGCCTGCTTTGGATTCTGTGTCTCCCTGTCTCTCTGCCCCTCCCCTGCTCATGCTCTGTCTCAAAAATAAACTAAAAAAAAATTTTTTTTAAATTGAAAAAAAAAATCTCAAACTCTCAGAAAAATTACTTTATAATAACAGAACCTAACAACCCAGTGAGTGAAATGTGACCATGATTAACCTAAAACTCCAAGCACATGCCACAGAGAAGAAATAACTGCCGAACTATCTCATTTGAGCAAATCAGCACGTTTATAAACAGTATCCAAACACAACCCTGTAGACATGTTCACTAAAATCTCTATACTGTTTTTGTACATAATATCAGTTAAAAATGGCCAGTAACTAATTTTATCTTTTATCTCAACACCTACTCATCCCCCTGACACACACTATCCTGAATATGACATAATCATTGATATAATTCAGTTACCGAGGGTCTTTGGATAATAGCCATCACTGATGGAAAACATACTATGTTTAATCCTTACAATAATTCTACAAGGTAGTTCTCTCTCTCTTTGTTGTTTAGATGAGGAAACTCGGCATTAAAGACATCAGCGAACTTGCCCACGGTAACACCAATGCAAAGCCAGGAAGTTTTAGAGTCTCTAGACACCCAAGCTCACATTAGTGGGGGAAAGGAAAAAAACACAACCAAAACATTAATGCTGACAGCCAGTGGAACATTTAACTCGCAACTATCCTAACAAATCTTTCCGCATCATGAAATCACTAAGACTGTAACACCTGCCCCTGGCAACACGGGTTGGCAACACGGGTCCTTTCTTCTCTGCTCTATGACACACGGAATTATCATCTAGTTAGAGCTTCTCATTGGCAACGTCAGGAGAGAAATGTTTCAATAGCCTAAGCTCATCAGCACTGCACAGACTTACCTAAGCTTGACCTTGTGTTAGATCTTTCTATTATTGCATGCTTGCTGGGATTGTTTAACACTGAGCGCTTGGCGAGCGAGATGTCAGCCGTGACCCTTGTGATGGATATCCTGTGGGCGAAAAGTAACAGAAGACCCTGAGGTTACTAGCTGAATAAAAGGGGATAGAAGTACATTCCCAAAACGCATCTAGATTTGAGATATACAGTGAACATTATTTTCAGGTGAAAATCATTTTTAATGAATTGTTAATGACTAATCATTCATTTTGGCTTATCCTGCACCTCCTTACTCGGCATTTGTTGTGTGCTTACCAAGGACGAAGCGCTCTACCAGACTTAAGAGTCTAGTGGAAGAGATGGGCAATAAATAAGAAAAGAAAATTAACAAAATAATTAAAAGATCAAGATGGCTGTCAGAGAGAGGACAGATAGGGTGTTGTGACAGTAAGGAATTAGGGGGCTCCTTTTAGGTCTGGTAGAAATGAGAGCACCACAATTTGGAAGCTGGAAACAGTAAGATGACAGACCCAGAGAAGTAAATATCTAAGTCAGTAACGGGAATAGTTGAGTAAAGTAGAAGCCTCATGATGCCGCTGAAGAAGAAGGCAAGACTAAAAACACGAGGTTTGGTGAAAAGTCTGTTTCCGAGTTCTAGCCCCCCCACCTCCCCTCGAGCCGCCAGGTGATACTCCCTTCCCCGTGTGATTTAACACCACTGGTTGATTCCCTATAGGCAGTAAAATACAGGGCCTCTGACCAGGAGACCCTAGGCAGAGAGAGGACAGGGACACTAGATGGAAAAGAAAGGATTCTAAATGTTGGGCCACCAGCCCTCTTCCCTGTCTTACAGTTCTGACAGCCAGGCTTACTTCCTCCAGGGGTCAGTATGGAAGATCTTTCCATGGGAAAACTGACTGCCAAGGGGAGGACACCCCAAGATAACGACATTGGAGGTTTCCAATTAGATGGTCCAGTGAGCCTGTCCTATAGGGAAGCATAAAGCTGACAAGCCCCACCTGTGAGCACAGAATTTCCAAGTGATCACGTGATACCCCCATTCTTAGGAGCCCCACAGCGCTCCCTGAGAGTCTTAGGAAAAGCTCTAACATAAGAGACCAAAACAAACAGAAAAAGCAACAGTATGAATAATATAGTTGATTCTTGAACAACATGGGGGTTTGAAGCACCAATACCCTGTGCAGTCAAAAATCCACATAGAGCTTTTGACTGCCTCCAAACTTAACTAATAGCCTACTGTTGACTGGAAGCCCTACTGATAATGTAAATAAGCTATAAACACATATTTTATATGTTATATATTCTGTATACTTATAATAATACCTAACTTTTTCTTAATTTTCCAGTATTTCTAATTGGTTCACCGGCAGGATGTTTCAAATGGTCACAATTCCTCCCCCCAATTTTCCAATATATTTATTGAAAAACAAAATCTCATAGGGGCGCCTGGGTGGCTCAGTCAGTTGAGCATCTGGCTCTGGGTTTCGACTCAGGTTATGATCTTGCAGTTTCGTGGTTTCAAGCCTCACATCAGGCTCTGTACTGGCAGTGTGAAGGTTGCTTGGGATTCTCTCTTTCCTTCTCTCTGCCCCTCCTGCTCTCTCTCTCTCTCTCTCTTTCAAAATAAAGAAACATTAAAAAAAAATCCTCATATAAGTGGAACCACACAAGTTCAAAGTCGTGTTGTTCAAGGGCCAGCTGTATTCAAAGTTGAAAGCCAGGAGATTATTATATCCAGGAAACTAACAAATTTCTGTTTAGAAACTCAGAATGAGTCGTTGGAAATTAAAAAGTAGAAGTAAAAATTCAAAACAATAGCTGGAACATAAGTTAAGAAAATCTAAAGGATAAAACAAAGCAAGAGTAAAAGGCAAAGAGAGAGAAAATAGAAGGTATGAGAGAGAATTACCCAGCAGATTCAACTTCCAAATAATAAGAGTCCCAGAAAAAAAGAGAATCAAGAAAGCAGGGGAGAGGAAACCAAAAAAAAAAAAAAAAAAAAAAAAAAAAAAAAAAAAAAAAAAATTAATTCCATAAGAGTCTGATTATCCAAATTGAAAAGGATGGGCACAAAGGTTCAAAGTTCTACACCGGGACTCAGTCTTCACAAATTTCATGACATGAGGGACAAAGGAAAAAGACAGGTCCCACACTAAGTATCCTGTAATTCTTTTTAATTTTTTTAATGTTTATTTATTTTTGAAACAGAGAGGCAGACACAGAATCTGAAGCAAGCTCCAGGCTGTGAGCTGTCAGCACAGAGCCTGACGTGGGGCTCGAACTCACAGACCGTGAGATCATGACCTGAGCCGAAGTCAGATGCTTAACCAACTGAGCTACCCAGGTGCCCCACGTGTCCTGTAATTCTTAACAGCAACAATGGAAGCCAGAAGATAATGGGGCAAAACGTTGTCAGAATTTTAAGGGGAAATTATTCCAATCAGAATTCTATAGCCATTTTAACTCTCAATTAAATGGGAGAGTTGCTTAAAGACACTATTAGATAGATATTCAGGGCCTCCAAAAGCTCTGTACTTTTCTAGGGAAACTACTAGAGGATGTTGTGGACTGAGATGACAGGGTAAACCCTGAAAGCGATCAAAGGATCTAAGGAAGAGGGGCTCCAACCCAAAAGGGGGGGCGAAGGAAACCCCAAGAATAAAGGTGAAAGATGTCGCAGAATGACAGAAGGCCCCCAGAGGTTCAGGAAGTTCAGTGACTACAGGATGCATTTCAATACGCTGCAGGGGGGGGGGGGCGCGGAGTGGTTCAGACAACTGGGGAATTAAGGGTTCAGTTAGGGCCGAATACAGAGAAAGTTAAGCAAGCATGAAAAGTAAAATTACTTATCTCACGGTTCCCATGAGAAAACACCAAAGAAAGAACTATACCCACAAGGTCATAATACATAGTAAAAATGGAACCAGCTGAAATTAGGATTTAACCGTTGGGAGACTGAAAGAGGAGATGTGTGCAGGTATGGGAGAAACAGCTGTAAGATGCAGGAGAGGTAAATATGTTGCAAGGTAGGAAGTCAATAGATAAAGCCTAACACTGGAAACTCAAGTAGCAAATCGAGCACGTTATCTAGAGGTAAGGAGTAACGAAGCAAAAGGGCCACCTAAAGTAGTTTAGAGTGGCTGTCAACTGAAGCACAGGGCATTTGGTAAAATGGGGGAAGGGACTACGGGCTGTTGTAAAGAAATGTGCGTTTATGTGTCACAAAATTCATCTTTCTGGTGACTGGTGACTGATTCCATCAATTTGGACCAATTCATAGAATCCTCTATCTGCAACCACAGTCATGATAAGAAATAGTTCCATTACCAACACCCCCACCCAAATTCCCTTGTGCTGCCCCCTTTATTGTCAGTCTTCTCCCCCTTCCCTAACCCTGGCACCCAAAGAACTGCTTTTCATCCCTCTGGCTTCGCCTTTTCCAGAATATCACTGTAGCCTTCTGAATGGAGCGCCTCCCACTTCTCATAATGGATTTGAGATTCAGCCACATTGTTGTACATTTCCATTTTTTCTTACTGCTGAGTGGGACTGCTCTTTTTTAAAAAATAAGTATTGGATTTTTGGGCTTTCTGTCCACTGAGGAGAATTTTATTTAACATGTAAGAAAAGCAATAACCAGAAAAGACACTAAAACATCAATCTAAACATCGTTTCATTATTATTTCAAAATGCATTCACAAGTGAAATCAGGCTACAGGTGAAACACCCAATGCTTAGTAATCGTTTAACATGTTTTTGTTTATTTGGGGGTGGGTATAGTAGCTAGGGTGACACAATCTGGGAAGCTCCAGCTGCAAAGGAGGTGACAACTGAGCATCTGCCTGACCACGGAGGGGGTCACTCATCCAACACCGATTTATTGAGTGCCTACTATGTGCCAGCCATGAGGGTGCTCTTCTGGAACTCAAATTCTTATGGGATGTAGGGAGAGAGGAAGGAAACAGACAGATGTGTGATGCCAGGTGGTAAGAAAGCCATTACAAAAATAATGGAGGGTCATGAAGACACAGATGGGGTGCAGGGGAGGGTACATTTGTGTTCAGGGAACACCTTTCAGGAAAGCTGACCTTTGGTCAGGGGCATGAAGGAAGTGAGGGAATGAGCCACACGGACACTGTGAGCAGGGTGTTCTAGGCGGAGGGAAGAGTGAGCATCTGAAGTGGGGGGCATTGCAGCAGTACAGCTGGATGGGACCCAGGTACTGCTGGCGACCACAGTCTGGGTCTGGGCACTCCCTGGGAGGCAAGCTGCCCGGTGATGTGCACCGCCCTGGGCACACAGTGGTGACCAGACAGACGAGACCAGAGAGTACCACACAGTCAGCCTGTGGGGAAACTGATTCAGCAGCAGGACGGGATTTTCTATAATAACACATCCTCCTTCCCTCACATGCTCAGACCTTTCTGCACATGGTATGCTCAGCTGAGGACCCAACGACCTGCTTCGGTGGGCAGCTCTGTCAGCTGTGTGAAGTGGGGTCACTATCCTATTTCAACTCCTTAAGTGTGCCTTGGGGATTGTCACCACTTGGGGTTCCGCCAAAAGAGGGACCTTGAAAATTACAAGGGCAAAATTTGGGGGACGATTCAACTTAGAGTCGTGGCTCTAAACCCTCTCGGAATATCAAAACTGCCATGGAGGCTTTGAAAGTGACGTTAGGTCCTTCCTTAGAGATTGGGTTCGGTCACAGGCGGCACAAAGCCTTTGTTGTTTGCTCTGATTTATTTTTAAAGTGCTGCAGAGGATTCTAATATGCATCCAGGCTAGATAACCACCAGTTTAGAAGAAGCTGTCTTCACATCTAAGGCAAATTATCCACACGACAGAATACAGCGATGTAATGTTTCCCAGGATTATTGATTTCCAGTAAAATTCGCTCACAGAAGATTCAACAGCGTACGTATCCCTACAGTTCAGCTCGCATTCCAGACACTTCAGTGCTGACGGCTAACATTTGCAAAGTCACTAGGAAGGAAAACCAAATTTATCACTGATGGTAGCTCTCCCTCTTGTCCTCAATTTCCTTGTTAATTTACCTGTCAATGTCCTACAAGGTGAATCCGAAGATTGCTTTGTTTACACGACACAGTTGGTTAGGATGGATCTGATTCTAAATGGGCTCCTCCACCGCACACAACAGAGAGAAGATAATGATTTATCATCTCTTCTTTGACCTGACACACTTTAACGCTATTTAACAGCAAGGATCACGATTCTGACAACTCTCCAGGGCTTCAACAAATGAACCCAACTAGGTTTAAGAACAGAAAAGAATTCCTGTCAACAGTCTCTTCCTCACCAACACCTCCTCTTATATTTTCTTCCCCTTGGGCTTCCAATTTTTAAAAATAAATTTAGTTTATTTAATAGATAATTAAGGAGTAGTTTTCCCCTTCTAAAATTCCACGTATAGGGAAGTGATGAGTTTCCTTCCCCTATTCGTGCCAAAACCAAAAGACATTTAATGATTCAGGGACTCTGGATGTCTTGCCATGTGTTAAAAAATTCAATTTTTGCATGGATTTTTCTAAGTGTATCTTATGGACCCTGTTAATTCCTTTGAGGATCTTTACTAGGTGATCCCAAGCCTAGAGTGTTAAACGTGAGCTTTATGGGTCAGATAAGCCAAGGCAGGCCCATTAATAAAACCACGTGGAAATTACTCCTGGCCAGAAGCAGCAAATCAATACAGTATTCACATATTTGGTTCATTTGTCTCTTAAATGAAATCAGCCTGAATGGCTAATACTTTAGAACATGGGTCCAAGATATACCCTATGGCTGGCATCTGTCTTCCCAATTCAGAACTTACTAGGTTTAGACAGCAAGGAAATACCATCTCATTTCTCCATCTTTGGTGTTTTGGAAAGGACAGTGGGCTAACTCAGTGACAGAAAGCATAGTGCTTTGTCTAACAGAATTTTCTGGGTGTGCATTCTCAAGAAGACCATCCCAAACTAGGATAAATGACAGAGGCAACAACGAAGAACTGAAAAGTAACTAAGCCTGGTCAGGACTATGCCTTTTTCACTTGGCCAGTGCCCGACATGTCGCCTTGGACCAAGCCAGAGACTGTGTTTTCCTGGTACACAGTGAAAAATAGTTCATAAAGGTATGGGGAAAAAATCAAATTAGGAGCATTTGATTAGGTGGATCTTGATTACCAAGTCTTTTTTATACCTCAAATCAAAGTGTCTGCTTTCCTTTTCTGTCTCTTTCGGTCCTTTTCTTGTCCTGGCCTCCCTTGCTCAAAGCCAATATAAATTAGAAATGGCTATAGAAGCACATGTGGTCAAGGAAAAAGCAGTATATTAAGAAATAGAAAAGAACAATGAAACCCACAGATACCATCTATTGTACCTGTGTTGTTAGGATACAAGAAGGAAAGGAGTATCGAGGAGAGGCACCAAATTTGTCTTGTTAAAAATGCAGAGATTTAAACCAGCCCAGGTTGTTCCCACATCCCCTACAATCAACTCTTTGTTTAAATTTCAAAGTCTCCGTTTTAGACTCCTATCGTATCTTTGATGCTTCAGGAAGTGGCTTAACCTTGACCACATTGACTATCTGACTCAAGGCTTCCTTTCAGTGAACTTGAGGCAAGCTCCATAAAGCCAAGGCCCTTGTCTGATTTTGCTCCTCGCAATGCCTAGCACATAGAGTATGCTCAATAAAACTTGCTGAAGCAAGCTGAGGGGGAAGGGGAAAAGAGGAAAAGGATTCAGTCCAAGCCAATTAACACGACCCACTAGATATGGCCCTGGCTTTGTTACCCATCACTCCTTGTCGAGGGACTTGACTCAAAGACCTCTAGCTAGCTTGCCTTCCCCATGATGCTGTACCACACCTTGATGCCTGGACATGCCTTTCTAATTCGAGTTGGTGAAATCTTAGCTACCACTTTAAAACCTTTCCTAGAGAGGACATCCCTGTCAGTGTTCCTCCCTCCTCTCTTTACCCCAGACATACACATGCTGAGCTGCCCTTTCATTCACTTTTTATGTCACTGGTCGAAATTTCAACTGATGGTCGACACCTAAGGTCCACAAAGACAGTGAATGGCTTCAATATCTCTGCGTTTCTCTAGCAGGACACATATAGGAGACATTCATTCAACGGTCACCCACAAGTATTGTTCACAATGGGCACAGTTCCAGGCATTGAGAACATAACAGTTCATATAAGAGATTTAAAAACAACAACAACAAAAAACAACAAAAAACCAAAAAACCTGCCCTCATGGAGTTTATATTCCAACTATGGGAGAATGACAACAAACAAAATTAATAAATACACAAAAGATTCATGGAAAAAAGGGAGGAGGAGGGGATGGGTGTGTGTATGTGTGTGCACATATACCAAGAAGAGTATCTGGCACAGGGAACTGCAAGTGCAAAGGCCCTGAGGTGCGCATGTATCTGGCTGTCTGGCACACTCCTGGAACAAGGAAGTCCGTACAGCAGGAACAGAATGAGCAAGTGGGAGAGCGTAAGAGATGAGGTCAGAAGTAAGGCAGGGTGTGGGGGTGCGCATGGTCAGACCAGAGAGGGTCTTAAAGGCCACTATAAGGACTCTGATTTTTACTCTGTGTAAAAAGAGAAGTCACGGGATGGGTCTGAACCCAGTGATGGGAACCGGCTCACAGTTTAACAGGGTTGTTCAGGCTGCTGAATTGAGAAGAGACATTAAGGAAGCAGTGATAGAAGCAATGATACCAGTTAGGAGGCAATTTATGATAATAATCCAGGGAAGATGATGGGGTCTTAGACCAAAAGGATAGCAGAGGATGTGTGAGAAGTTGGTAGATTCTTGATACATTTTAAAGATACGGACAACAGCATTTGGATGTGGAATGTAAGAGAAAAAGAATAGTCAAGAATGATTCAGGGCACTTGGGTGGCTCAGGTGGTTGTGTGTCTGACTCTTTTTTTTTTTTTTTAAATTTTTTAAATCTTTATTTAATTTTGAGAGACAGTACAAGTGGGGGAGGAACAGAGACAGAAAGACACAGAATCCGAAGCGGGCTCCAGGCTCTGAGCTGTCAGCACAGAGCCTGACGCGGGGCCTAAACTCACAAACCGTGAGTTCGTGACCTGAACTGAAGTCGGATACTTAACCGACTGAGCCACCCAGGCGCCCCGAGTGTCTGACTCTTAATGTAGGCTCAGGTCATGAGCTCACTGTTCGTGGGATCGACCCCTGTGTCGGGCTCTGTGCTGACAGCCTGGAGGCCACTTGCGATTCTCTCTCCCCCCGCTCTCTGCCCCTCCCCCCCCCAAAATAAATAAATAACCCTTAAAAAAAAAGGATGATTCAATGATTTGCGGCTAATGGGTATTAGAACTAAAAGATGAAGCAGCTATACCTGAGGTGTGGAAGACTACGAGAAGAGCAGGCTTTAGGGGAGTTGGGAGGTTCAGTTTGAGAAATCCATTGGACATCTTAGTGGTGATCCCAATAGGCAGCTGGGTATGTGGGTCTGAAATTTGGAGGACAGACCGGCGAAGGAGTGCTATTTAAAGCCTTAAAATGAAATCATTCACGGAATGAGTGTAACTAGAAGAGAGAACACCAAAGGACTTAACCCTGGGCTCTCCCAGATGTCTAGCTGATGAGAAAGAACCAGCCAAGGAGAGAAAGGAGACAAAGTGAGATAAAAGAAACACCAGGAAAGTGTGCTTGCAGGGAGCAAGCAAACCAAGTATTCAAATGACGATGAGGCAGTCCAACATGTCAGTTACGAGGAGGGCTGAGGATTCACCCCTGGATTTAACGATGGTGAAAGTCACGGACGATCTGACAGGACTAGTTTGGGCTGAGCGATGGATGCATAACTGGAGTACACTTCAGTATGAGAGGAGAACAAGTGTGTACTCCGTGCTCAAGGAGCTTGGCTGTAAAGAAAAGGAGACAAATGGAGCAGCTAGAGGGGAACAGGCGTTGGAACTTTCTTCAGAGGGAGAAAGTACCTTTTTAGATGCTGATGGAGTTTCCATTAGAATGAGAAGTAGCCATAAGGAGAAAGGAAAGGATTCTCCAGCTGTGTTGGGGTAGGAAGGGATCTAAGTGCCCAAGTCGTTGGGTTGGCCATTGCTAGGAACGTAGTGACAGGGAAAAATAGAGGGCATTCCAGCAAACAGGCAAGTGGGGCTCGGTGTGGGCGTGGGGACTCTAGAGGTTCTCTGTTTGCCTCCACAGGGGAGAGAGATGACAAGGGGCTTGGGAATTGGTGAGAGAGGAGATGGTACAGACGTCAGAAAAGTGAGAAGACGATGTATATTGTATCTGTGCAGCATTGAGAGCCAGCTGACTTTAGGGTGATACTAGTCAACAGGCCAAAAAGCTTATAGATGCAGGCGCAGGGACAGAGAGCTGGCTAGTCCAGGGTTGAGGATGTGCTGAGCAAGTATGACAGATATTTACTGAATCAGAGTGAACTGAATGAGACTTCTTGCCCATCACCATAGAGACCTCAGAGGGCATTTTTCTCTCGGGATCACACGCCTGTCCCACCCGGGTTTTGTCATCGTCGAGGAGAAATCCACAAAATCCAGTATCCTGAAATACTCACCGCCCTTCAAATCTGTGTTTTAAAAAATCAAACAATGCTTTTTGCATCATATCTGTGACCTGCAATTGAGCAAGCAATACATTAATAAGACACAATAAAATATTACTAATTAGGATAAAACACTTCTACTCCTCAGACTGTTTAAAAACCTATGCTTCCCCTTTGGAAAAAGTAGCATGGGAGACTGTCACGCTATTTCCGTTGCCGAGTTGTGGTAGCAGTGACAATTAAAAAGGGAACGTTCCCCCAACTTATCCTGATGTTTTAGTGACAATAACATGACATCGCAAGTGGTTTCGGGCAACTCTCCGTTTGACACTATTTCCCCCCAGGCTGAGTAAACTAAAGCTAGCAAAATCTCCAAAGCAACAGCCATAAAAACAAAACAGAACAAAACAGGAAGCACTATGTACCGCAGCCTGGAAAATAACATGCTTTGCTGCTACGAGCTCTTTAAGGTCTCAATTCAAGAGGGAGGTGGAGTCACAAAGCAGTGCTGCTGGTGAAGGTCACGTGTGCTCCGGAGGGCAGCCACTCACCTCATAGCCCTTCAGAGATGGGCCCACCAAGACCACGGGTCGCATGGAAGGTACCACGTCATAAGGAGGAGTGTGCTCTGTCTGCAGAGAGAGAGGAGAGGACTTCAGATGGTTAAGAGGCAGGGGGAGCTGAGATATTTTAAGTATAAATTGTTCTTTCTGAACTCTGTCATAGGAGGCACCGGCTTTCCAAAAATTTTTTTTCTTTTCTTTTTTCTTTCTTTCCTTTCTTTCTTTCTCTTTCTTTCTTTCTTTCTTTCTTTCTTTCTTTCTTTCTTTCTTTCTTTCTTTCTTTCTTTCTTTCTTTCTTTCTTTCTTTCTTTCTTTCTCTTTCTTTTATTTTTCTTACTTGCCTCTTTCCTCAATAAACCCAAGCAAAGCATGGTGGGCTTATTTTCCTAAGGTTTTTCAACTTACTGGATTGTCTACAGTTTTCTTGCTCGCCTCAAGAAATACTACTGACATATTAGTTCCTAAAGCAGGAAGTGCTGCTTTTCAGCAAAATCTAGTTGGAAGGACAGAAACATGCCTCATGCAGAAGAAGTGTTTAGGCTGGACTGGAGGTTAATACTGCTTTTTAAATGCATTTCAGAGTTTTCTGAAGAGCTGAGTGATCAGACTAACGTGGTTAATTGCAGAGAAAAAAAAAAAAGGTCTTATTAGCTTTGCATCCTGAATGTTGGTCTTACCTGGATAAAACCTAATTTCAGAACATTGTAACGCCCATTACCAAATACTTGCAAATCCCTATTTTACTGTGAGAATTTAAATTAATAGGCAGGCCTGTTCTAAGGATCCCTATCACAGGTTAGTGATTCATGGTTTTGGATTCTGGGTTTCTCTACCTTGGAACTTGAAAACTTAAAATGTAGCCTTTACGTGCCTTGGAAGAAAGGGGGTTAATGTGTGATAACATATTTAAGCATGCTGCAGGGGCCTCAAAAGGTTCATTATCAACTCGCACATCTAATATGCTTCTCATGAGCGGCCTAGGTCATGTCTCTGTTACATAACTAATTCATGCCTTTCCACGATAGTTTCTTTCTTTCTTGGAAGAGCAGGGGAATGAGCTACATTTTGTAGCAATTTCTAAAACTTCCAAAAAGTTTCAGCTTTAACCGCTTCACATAAAATGATCAAAATTTTTCCCCAAAAAAATCAGGTAACAGCTAATTTGTTTGATCACATTAAAACTGGCTATTTCCATAGCAGAAAATGCTTACACGGACCCCAGAGGACTTTTTTTAATGCAAAAGAGAGAGAGAGAAGATCTCCCACAGTGAGGCACACAAATCATTACTATCTGAATCTTCCTGCATTAAGGAGTGCCTGAAAACTATATGTTTAAAGAATCACACAGACAAAAAAAAATTTTTTTAAACTATTTTAAGAATTTGAAAAACTGATGTACAAACACGAATGCAATTTCTGCATCAGCCTGTTGCTCAAGAACAGTGTATGGTTGCTTAAAATTGCCCACTGCAAACTTTCTGACGTTGACTAAACTTAACTGGCTTCAGGTGGGGGCTGGGAGTGGGCGGTAAAAAGCATTGTAGTTTCAACCTGCAATTCCGCCCATAGTAGAGGACAGATCCATTCTGGGGACAAAAATAATGCTGCCATGTGTTATCCAATTTTACTCCTTAAAACTTTAGCTAGTGTTCAAAATTAATTTTAATAGACACAAGAAAGGTAGAATACATTTTCAAACAGGAAAAAAAAAGAAAAAAAACCAAGACAAACATAATACAGTAACAGCACAAATGCCACGAGCACCACTCTAAAAGCAACCTAAAAGATGGAAAACAATCTTATCGGTGAATGTCAGGTTGGCTTTTGGTTTTTGAGCTCTACATTGAAGTTCACCACATAATCAGTAACACAAGAAGAATGAATACCAGTGCCGAAGGCATCATAAGCATATTTGTTATTACATTGATAACACCTGGGATCATACTGAAACTGTTTAGAAGCCGAGTCCTTATAACTATTCAGTAGAAGAATACCTTTTCCACTGTTGGGATCAGAAATATAAATTGCACATATTTCAGCAACGGCTACCAAGAAATTTTATTTCAAGCCTGTAAGGGTTAGGCGGCCCAGGATTTCATACATAAGGTCTTGGTTCCTTCGGTCTGTGGCTACCAACTAGCAAAGGGTTACCCATGCCGGTCATCAATCAGCTTCGTATTCGATAGGGTAGCTACAGAAATTACCTTATTTGATGGAATATTGGTACTTTGTGCCCTAGTGATAACGACACCATCATTTTTATCTACCCTTTCCCGGTGGCCCTATTTTGTTCCAACTGTGTAGCTGAAAAAATCGTGGTTCATAGACATCTGTAAGGTTTGGGAATTTAAGAGAAAGCAAACTTCAAAAAACACATCTTGACTAACATGGCTTTCGTTCAGGTCACTGCTCTGTAAGATCCAGAGCATCTGAAGGATGCAGATTTTCTAGGCATCTGTGCTATGAAGACTGGTAGTCACTTGGCTGCAAGTTTTAGCTGCGCCGAGAAGACAGGACCAGCGAGATGGGCCCACTGGTGTGGACGTACATCAGGCTGGGGCTGTCCATGTTAACGCAAAAATCCAGGTTTTCATTTTTGCCTGGAGTGCGGAGGTCTTCTATTATAAATGTAACCATCAGTTATTAAAAAAAAAGAAAAAGAAAAAGAAAAACAACAACACACTTCACAGTTCAGCCTCTGACACTTCATGGATGATTTTAGAGTTCCTCCATGTAGCAAAATGCTTGCATCCATGTCACGATGTACCCATCATTATGCTGGACATGGTGATGCTGGGAAGTAGGATTCCAAAAGACAGCACAGCAGTAGGCTGTGCAAAGTGGTGTGTGTGAGAAGAAAGGACTGAATGGCGATTGTGTGTGTGTGTGTGTGTGTGTGTGTGTGTGTCGGGGGTGGGGGGAATGTCTTTAAAAAATAATGCTTTCAAGCTACAAAATGTGTGAAAGGAGACAGCCTTTGGAGTGAAGGGCACTTGGGAATACCCTGGTTTCCAGTCAGGGGACAAGGAGCATCACTGTGTGGCACCTTGGCGGGCCGGTGGCAAAGGCTCTACGCACGGCCACCGCCCTGTTATCCAACAGGTGAGATGCTGCGACCTGACTATGGGAGAAGGCAAGAACATCGGGAGAGGATTTATATATGACAATAGGAAAAACTCACAGTAAACCGCCAAAACAAGCCTGCAGTTTTCCACTGGTCTTGTTCATCTGCAGAGTTTGCACCTAGTGGATCAGAAGTTTAAATACTGACTAAATTAAAAATTGAATCATTTTTTTTTTTAGTACAAGCTATTGTATCTGGATATCATCAATCAGAATCTAATCATGGTTTTAATATGCTTGATATAAGTTAAATTTCTGGAAAAAAGAAAAGAGACAAAGACAGACAGAATAAGCATGCACAATACAGGTGCATTATATGGAGTTGTCAGTGTTTTGACATCTTGGAAGGTTTAAACAAATTCCCTTGGTGGTAGATATTATTCCATCAAAAAGGATAAGTACTGTAATAGCGCTTGAACAGGTCACTCCCTGAATTTAGTCAGTTTGAAATGCATGGACTCCATGAGCTTGTTTGATAGGTTCTTTTCTTGGGACAGAAATGACTGCGTTTAATAAAACCGTGGGACTTAATGCTAATGATGCCAGTGGCAGGATAAACACAGCTTATGTCAATGTAAACTTACCGATCTCTGCTTCTGCTTAGCTACAGCAGCGTGGAAAAGAAACAAAGAATAACAGAGCATGCACGTTATTGGCTTATCAAAAGACGCAGACAATCAACAGGACGAGAAGTGTGGCGCAGTGCGGTTGAGCAGGTGAGCAGACGGGAGCTTGGAAGTTAATGTTACCTTCTTAAAGAAGGGCATTCTTTTCTCTTTGGAGTGGGGTGACGTTACACTGTTTGCACTGGGTTTGGGGGAGCGGTGGTTTGCTGGAATATCATTTTCTTCTGCATCTAAGCCAGTAGCATCTATGTCTATAGCTATATACAGACAAACAATTCAAACATCATCAGGTAGACAGGAGAGGAAAAACAGGTTATAAAAAAAAAAATAAAATGAAAGCAAATAAAACTAACCATAGTAAAAGATCTATCACGAGTGCTCCGCACAGTAAACAAAGTAAAATTTCAAGGTAAAGCACGTTAAGAATGCCATGTAATCAAATCGAACACCACCGAAAGATCCCCTTCGTGATAGCTTTGCTTGAACGAAGTTACGCTAGATCTCTCGGATAATATTTCCGGAGAAACATTTTTAAGGTGTAGCTTCAAACAGAACACTGACATTTTTCCACATCAACTGTATATAAGTATGGTACAAAACATTTGGCTTCACGTCTCCCGATACTTAAC
Organism: Neofelis nebulosa; assembly: GCF_028018385.1. NCBI lineage: Eukaryota > Metazoa > Chordata > Mammalia > Carnivora > Felidae > Neofelis > Neofelis nebulosa. The sequence continues at coordinate 125,800,272 of NC_080789.1, forward strand.
TCAGCTTTTAGATAATGAGGAACTACTCTTGGAAACCTTTATCACGGTGTGCCCCAGGCTTCTGAGTTTTGCTTGATGTTGTGGGAAAATAAGGGCAACGTGAAAAGTTTCGCGAAAAATGCAGCAGGAATTTGAGCGAACGTGAGGATAGAAAATCCTAAATTCAGGCAACGCCAAGAAAGGAGTCATACACGAGGCAAATGATTCAGGGAGTGTTCCAGGAAGGACAGCACTGAAACTATTTCAAGATGGTTGTATCCCCCCTCATTAGTTACTAATTAGAAAGCACTGGACCCCACGGTCTCCAGATGAAATGATTCTAATGACATAAGGGGACTTCCAGTGATTTGTGTAAAGCCACTGGATCTAATAAGAGAGGCAGAGAGGAAGGACACAAAGACCCAAGAGAATGTGGCACCGGTCTCCTTGTCTGGAGAGCGAGAGGTTCAGGTTTGTGGTTCAACCTGATTTCACGTTTAAAAGCTTCTGCCTTGAAAACTGGAGCACTGAAAGATTAAGCGTTAAGTGAAAAATGATCCACAATCTCATTTTGAACTGTATAAAATGCTTCCACGTGCCATTACTACAGAATTTTCTCCTCTGCACAATCAGGGCTGGAAAGTATTCGGAAGATCGCTTTCAACCCTCTTATTTTTAAGGCTGAGATGATAAACTCTTAAAGAGTTTCAGGGACTTGTTCTTGGCAAAAAACTCGGCAGGGCCAGGTCTCGGAACCCAGGTTTTGCCTCTGCGAGCCCCTGCCCCGTCCCCGCACCCCGCTGCCTCTCCAGGTGAGCCCTCTCTCCACCAGGTACCCTTCCTTCTCCAGTCCCCTGTGCTTTCCAAGAGGGCTTGCGTCCTCACTGTCAGGATTCAGGAAGGTACCACAGAGGTGAGCTCAGGAGAAAATCAGTCTATGCTTTAGTTGAGATCATGGAAAGGAATAGGAGAAAATCTACGCCGTCTAACAAAAACCCACAGTATCTTCAGAGATATCTTCACTGCCATCTGGGCATGACAGTTCGGTGCTGCAAAGCCCCTACCATTCCTTCACGCGAGGAACACATCGGGTTCACGCAACGGCAGCTGCTGCTGACCGTTTCGACGGGGGCAGGTCACCCGGCAGCCGTCGCATCACTCTTCAATTCTGAAGCGATTACGGATATTAGGTGACTCAGCCTTTTGAAAACTAAATGAAACGCTCGTTTAACTGTTCCTTTGATTCATCGGATTAGGTCGGAGGCAGGCGATGAAGTAACTCCCTGGCACTGTTTGCATGATATTGCACACACCAACTACTGCTTGCGGAAAGAGGAGGTAGGATTCTCTCTCTCCAGTGAAGGTAATAACAGGCTGAATTAATTCCAAATATTTAGTTAGACCTCCCTAGTAATGAAGTCTTTCTTTGTGCAGCATCCATGCATACTGAGGCGCTAAAAGGCTCAGCAGGTAGTGTTTGATGGAAACACTATAAAATGTGCCCACGGGGTTGAATGGATGCTTTTGTACAACCCTGTAAGGTTTTCCTTGTATCCCCACTTAGGAAGCAGGTTGTTAGTGTCTTCCTGGATACGATGGAGAGGATTGGGGTCAGTTTCTCACGATTTCTAATACCTATCTTAACCAACGTCAGATCATTTTCCCTTCCGGTGGCACGTGCCCATATACTTTTACCTCCCTCATCTTTTCTTGGGCTTATAAAGGCGACCTTCTGGGGAGAGTACTTCCTGAGAGCCTTTCTGAAATCGAGGATACCTACTGGCATGTCAGAATTGACAGGATCCTGGGTATGATTTGCCCATTGAATCTGGTCTGCTCTGATCAGTGCATGGGCTTTTTTTTTTTTTTTAAATCCTTGAAATATATTTTTTTTTTTTTTTGAGAGAGGGAGAGCATGCATAAGTAGGGGAAGGGCAGAGAGAGTGGGGGGGGGGGGGACAGAGGATCTGAAGTGGATTCCATGCTGACAGCAGAGAGCCCGACGTGGGGCTCTAACTCAAGAACCAGGAGATCATGACCTGAGCTGAAGTTGGATGCTTACCTGAGCCACCCAGGTACCCCAGTGGATGGATTCTTTTTTTTAATTTTATAGTAGGAGTGGATATGCATAAAAAGTTCAGCTGTGATACTGCCCAGATGTTTGGCGACCCACGCATAGCCTCAAAACCTGAGTCAGGTTTGAAATTTACCTGTATTTGGACACAAGGGCTCAAAATCCCCAACTGAGAACTTTCCAACTGATTAGTTCTGACTTATGGTTAACTTCAATTTAAAAGCCATCAGGGTTCACTCTGAAGCGCAGAGAATTCTAAAACATTCGGCCAGAGTTCCATACACTTTATTAGACTCAGATGGTTACCCTTTTTCTGTTTTATACTTGTGTTTGCAGACCTTAGCAAACATTAGTATTTACGTGGGAAAAACTACTTCCATAAATATGAAAATAGCTTCTTTTATTGGTCCTCACTGGAATGATTCTTTTTTTTTTTTTTTTTCTGGTAGAGAGCCTCGGAAACATTTTTTGAAATCTAAATTGTAAACTTCACCTTAAGACCCGTGGGGCAGGTGGAATGGCGTCCTGGGGGGACCCGTGTGGGCATATGCGTGTAAGTGTAGGGGGGGTATGTGTTCTGTAACTGACTACCACCCAGTCACTCAGATATGAAGTGGAAATTCTTCCTTTTCCAAATCCTTGAGAACCTCCAAGAATATGTACTTTAGGCAAATGCTTATATTCCTTGGCCTAGCGATGGGTGAGGTGAATTGTAGACAGGGCCTCTGGGAAATAAAGATAAAAGCTACCTTTGCAGGCCAGTCCACACTGGATGAATTAGGCAGTCTACCCTGCAGGTGGGGTGGGGAAACATCTCTGCAGAAGTTCTCCAAAGGTCTCCTTCAGAGAAGTTGAAATATGAAAATTATAGCAGGTTCCTGTTATAAATTTTGTGGTTGGCAAATGTCTCCAGTCTATTCAGTCCCAAGTGTTTTCTATTCTTGCTATTCGTGAAAAGGTATTGCAAAGCCCTGTATCTGTATAAAACCTGTGTCAAGTTTTAAATCATCTTGACCTTGCTGTAGCGACTTGAACTTTTGTTTTAGTGATGACGGACACTTGCCTGCAAAAATGAAATGTTATTTTACAAACACACTAACTCACTCTTCAAAATGCACGTTGCCTGCTTTCACATCGCCAAAACCATTAGAAGGCCACAGCCCAGTTTATGGAAATGGAAGAACCTTCCTCGTCTACAGGAGTGGTGTGGACTTCTGGACTACGGGGCTGCAGTTCTGTCACAATATGATGTGACATTTCCCCATTTCAGGAGCCTAGTGCCAGTCCTCTGGAGCCTCTGAGACAGTCTTTAAGATATATATGAAGGGTACAGCTTGATATCATAGTCTCGGTAACTTTACATATTTGAGAAGGTGTGGAGATCAGCCTCCTTTCCCCTGTGCGTTCAGTAAGTAGCTACCCTCCACTGATGCAGGGAAGGCATGAGCCTTACCTAACATCTAAAAGGGCTTCAATTTTCATTTCAAACGTACGATTTTACTTAATTTCGGACAACTCGGAATTATTGCAAGCTGTACGTACATGGTTTTTGAAATCAATATGCATCCTAAAATGATTTATTTCTTATTGTGCTCAGATTTTGCACTTAAAGAAGTTGTATCATTTTTATTAAGAAGCCTTTGGTCTCTAAAAGCCACCAACATTCAGCAACGAGGCCTGATCAGGAGTCCGAGGGGAATCCTGTTCTTAAGACATACCAGTTAGAGGGCACCTACTTCCCTACCTTCTCCGCGGATGTATACGCTTCCCTCTTCCAGCTTCCTTGGAATCACACGAGGAATCATTTCACTCAAACGCTCTGCTGGTAACTCCTTGGAGTCCTCCTCTGAGTCCCAATTGCCTCTCTTAGCAAACTAAGATTCTGATAATCCTGGGCTTTCTGCAGTTCTACCAACTGGCCTCCTAATTATATAGAACTCCAAGTTCTTTTTTTTTTTTTTAATTTTTTTTTTCCCAACGTTTTTTATTTATTTTTGGGACAGAGAGAGACAGAGCATGAACGGGGGAGGGGCAGAGAGAGAAGGAGAGAGAGAATCCCAAGCAAGCAGGTTCTGCATTGTCAGCACAGAGCCCAATGTGGGGCTCGATCCCACGAACCATGAGACTGACCTGAGCCGAAAGCAAGAGTCGTACGCTCAACTGACTGAGCTACCCAGGCGCCCCCAGAGTTGCCAGATTTACTAAAGAAAAATACAGTCCACTTTGAATTTCAGATAAACCATTTTTTTTTTTACTGTAAGTATTTCTCATACAATATTTACTTATACTAAAAAAATCATTCATTCTTTATCTGAATTCAAATTTAATGTGGTGTGCTTCTCCACTGCTTTGGAAAGAAAACAGTAGTTACTCTTCCTATGAGTGTTTCTGTCTTTTTCAATATTTCTACGTATCTCTTAAATCTTCCAAAGAGCCTTTTGGGTAAAGCTCGTGTCAGGCCAATCACTCCATCATTTTATTCTCCTTTCCTTGCCTTTCCAAAGCATTTATCCTTCTTTTCTTTTTATTTAACAGTGAGGCCAATGCACATTACACCATGTCTGATGGTGGGTATTCACCCATTTACTGCCCAGGACGATGTGCTGGGCACCATGTGAAGTACGTAGGGATAAAAAGTTAAACACATTCATCACTTTGGTCATCCAGGCAACTTACAGCGAACACACTGACATATTTCCTTTTATCCAAGCCCTGCCAAAATTTCCCCATATTGTTTCTTACCCCATGTGAGCATTCTTATGTCCGACCAATTTGAACCTTTCTAGGGTTCAGGTGGTGATTCTGGGTATGTAAATTCACACAACTAGGTCAGACTGGGGAAAGCATGAAATGCAGAATGTACCGTTTCGCACTTATTACCTACTTACCGGACGATGGAGGTGTAGATTTTCTGGAACTAGGTACTATGTCACCCAAACTGGATGATGAATTTCCTCCTGATTTACTGAAGTAAAGCAAAAATTCATGTTACACCTGACGCTTATTTCAGACATTAGAACATTTCTATTGCTCAATAAACATGATTAGTCACTGTCTTTTTATTGAACTTTAAACTTGTCTTTCCTACAAGGAGGCAAATAATAATTTCCCAGCGGAGATTCCTGGAGTACTTGAAACAGCCATGTAATAGTCTCTGTTTCAAATTCAAGGTTTAATTTTAAAAGGCCCTGAGAGAATGGAAGAGAACTAGGGTAATATCTGCGGCCCTCACACTCTCCACCAGCATCACAGAGAGATAACAGCAGATGCCCTTTGCTTTTTATGTTAGCGACCTTCTGAAGTAATGCATAGAACCTTAAAGTTAACACCAAAACTTATGACTTCCTTCTTGTGTGGTTCCTGCTTCTCTGTCTTAGCTGGGTTACTTTCAGTGTATTAAGATTGAAAGTACGCAAGCTTTCGTGAGCAACCTACAAAAGAAAAACACAGCAACACTCAACTTGCTAACCTTTAAAAGATCCACAACGGAGCATGACACACACAAGTGTTCTATGATTTAACCCTCTGATAGTAGTTAGTATTCGGAACGTGTCTCCAGCCTGGCTACCACGGAGGATTCAACTTGGGGATTTTAGGCACAAACTGAAGAGCGTGTACTTCAGAACCACCAAATTCTAAAATCCGAAACAAGACACGCCAGCGTCTTAGCAACTTTACGGAATAAAGTTATCGGAATCAGAGCGTTTATGTTTTTTCACCGGCATACCAGCATGCTAAATGCCTTACTACCAAATGGCCCCTTAGGAAGAAGATGGAAAGGAATATCGTACAAGAGTGACAGGCAGTTTTGGCAAGGCGATCTTAGTGCCTAACGTTTATTATCAGAGCCAATCGTGGGTGTACTTGAAAGAATTTGCTACAGTGTCTATGCACCAAAGGGCAATGTTTAAGTTACACAAACATTAAGATAAAAATATAAATTCCACTAAAATACCACTAACCAGGCTCAACCGTATTGCTGCTATTCTGGCATTTTGATGCATAAAATAGACAAACGTCAAAAACTTTAAGTAGCTAGCAGGAGGCCTCTGTATCTTTTTTCCGATTCTTAAGAGGTACTCCAGTACAGTTAATAAGAATACCAGACTGCATATAAAATTAATAAAAAGTGGTATTTATAGAAGCTGTAAGAATACCCATTACCAGGACCAAACCATTTTCTTCCAGAAGTTTTGTGTTTGTTTGGTTTTGCTTTTCCTTTTTCTAAGGTACTAAGTGTAATTTCAGTTCAAGCATGGGTCTGTTTTACATTCTCTTTGAATTTTAATAAAAGTCAAAGTATTATTTGAATTGTGTAAAATTTCGACAACCACTGCAAATAGTCAAAATGTTCAAAATGCAAATTTGCCCTTAACTTTTAATTCCAGACAAATGCCACATTCTTGAGCTCTGCCCCCATTTACCACTTTTGATGTCGGTTGATTTTTATAATTTAAAAAACATCCGGCTTTTTACATACTGCTGAATGCTGGCTATGTCCTCAGAATCAAACCGTATTTCAGATGTTAGAAGACAAGTGTAAGATCTCTGAAAGCAAAAACACCTTCACATACTGAGGCAAAAACTTAGGTAACCAGGACAAAATAAAATCAAGAAAATCAAAAGAAAAGATCCACAGGTCTAGGAAAGGTCACCTAGCTCCCTAGAATAAGTTATGAGGCGTTACTCCCCAAATACAGATAGTTTATATGGTCCTTTCAGGGAAAAAATGCAAAAGCAATACGATCTAATATAGTAAATGAAAACGGGCCCTTGCCACACGATGTGCGGCATAGCATGGTCGTCCGTCTGCGGTCTGGCTACAGTCAGATGGATCGAGTTCTCCTCCTCATTCTACCACTTACGAGCTGTGCAAGCTCGGTCAAGTTCCCTAGCTTCTTTGCCTGTCGCCTCATCCGTGAAGTGGAAACGCTGATACTTCTTGTGCCCACAGGTTCTTATAAAGCTGAGCTGATGACCGACATCAGACCAGGGATGCCCGCTTGGGAGGCAGAGGAAACCGTGCTTCCTTAACAATGTTGGCCAAAGCTTCTCCCTTCCTACTCCTTGGGAAGTATTCTCAGTTTGTACGTGAATAAGCAGAGAAAGATATACAAGTCTGTCTCCGTAAAAACCCATCCCAAATTTCCTACAATACATTCTACAAAACACGATTCCAAAGACATGCACCAAGAAGCGTTCAAGATGATTTTAGTAGGCACCTGAAAAATATCCCCATCCCACTATCCAGATTCATAGGCTGAACAGATTAAAGGCTGGGAACAGCTTTAAGGTAATTTGCTATTACCAAGTACTGTCCTAAACTTGTTTGACCAGGTAAATGCTTGAAAATACTGAATTATCCTCAACAAACAAAATCAAAACAATCCCCTATCTGAGATCACTTCAAACCTCAACAAACTATATACCACCAAAGTCAAAACAGCAATATATATACCCTATGAAAAGAAAACTTTTTCACATTATAAGATTTTACTAGTTAGTACTGAGAGACTACTATCAATACAGAGATTAGAAAAATAATAATTTTTCCAGGAGAACGCTGGAAATTTTATGAATAGGATCCGATCTCTAACACCCTACAAGTAAAACGTGCATGCACTGTTGATCTGCGTGCATCCACTTTTATAGGACTAAATGCATCTCACAGTCTGAGAGCCCCCAATAGCCCAGGGATTAATGACAGCCAAATAGTGGGGGAGAGGTTTCAAATAAGGGAGGAATCCATCTGACTCAAACAGCCTCACAGTTACAAAATTCCCGTTAAAAAAGAGGGACGTTTCAAACCAAAAAAAAAGATCTTCCAGATGCCTTATTTGCAGATACTTGGGGGGGAAAAAATCTTGCCTATGCTAAAATATTACCATTGGCAAAGGATCTTCCAGCATTATAGAAAAAAAACATAACCAAGAAAATAGAAACCTAGCAATTCACATTAATGAAAAGGTTTGCCCCAATCACATCCCTTCCCACAAGGAGAAGCAGAAGAATCAGGCCGTGTTCTGGGACTCGTCTGCATAGGGTTCAATTTCAAATTCACTCCATGTCTGAGTAGCTCCTCCAGTGATTCTTTTAATGAGGGGCACACAACCTCAAGAATCCTAAGAAGGATTATTCAGCCCCAGCTTATTACATAACTCATTTAATTGCTATCTGCAAAGGCAGCGTTAACTGGTTTCATATTGAGTTTCCCTTTACGTGCTTAGCGATGGGTAGAACTGAAAATTGAGTTTCCTAAGTGAAAATGAAGTCACAGATCACAAGACCTGCTCTTCGCCAGTAAAGTCTAAGACCATCATCTCTAAAACACCTTCCTGCCATGCCAGCCAGCTACCACGGACACTCGGATTAGTCATGAAGGCTGCTCAGTGTCCCAGTGTTTTCGGTAAGAGATTAGGACTTGAGAATTTCCTCTGCACTGAAGCCCACATTTAATACTCCATGCCTTTATGATTAACGACAACAATTAATTTGATTCTCTTCCAAGTAAGATGACAATCAGATGCTGGGATGAAGGCTTGAAAATGCAGGATTTGTGATTCTATCAATAAACCATATCACCAGTCTGCTTTTCAACACATAATAAAGACTGTGGAACACAGAAAACAAGAGGACATAAATGACGACACAGTCTGGACGTTTACAAAGACACTTGATGTTTTTCTCATACCTGGAGTAGAATTTCCCTTGCTTGGCTCTCTGTTCATGCTGTAGTCTCATATTTTCTAGTTTGACTGGGCTTGGAATGAATCCGATTTCACAGCCTTCTTTAACCAATCGCCCTATCCACCAGTCATTGTTAAATTTCTAAATGCAAAATCAAATTTGTTACGATCAGTGCACAGAAGTTCATGTATTCAGATTGTTTTTCTTCTACATGAACTATTTTCAGTGGAGAGAAATATTATGGCGAATACAGTTAACTATGCCTCAACGTCACAGCTGGAGAAAGCCTAAGGCTTTCATGGGTTGAACAGGTAAGACTGAAGTATGGCCAGTGAGCTCAGCAATTCACCATAGGATTTACCCCTCATTCTCTTTCCTGGTACTATGTGAGATTAGCCTAAACTTCGGTGCGGCCTCTGCCGGCCCCTGGTTCAAATATTCACAATTCTTTCCATTAAGAACCAGGGAGTGCTACAGAGTTCTCTTCTGTAATCAGATAGCTCAAAAATATTAAGAGTCAGAGATAAATACTGAAATCTACCTGAAATATTTTGTTCCGGGGCCAAATTTCCCTTTGTGCAAACAGGTTTACAGTTACAATGGTATGGTGTTCACAGATGATTTCTCCATTTACGTGGATGTTGACAATTTCTCTCTTGCAGATACAATGTTTATCCTACATCTTTATGATTTGTTTTTAATCCTCTCAATGGAATAGTACTTTGCCAGTCTATTCTTGAACATTTCAAAGAAGACTGGCCACTCTGTTTTTCTTTTCCTTCCATGGTAGAGAAGAGATCTGTCTTTAAGCATCAGCCATCAGAACGGGACCCTGGATTACCCTAACTTCTGCCTGTGAAGTCAGATTGTAGGCATGCCACCATTTCTGACAGCTTTTATGGTCTTTCCTTTCCAGCCAGTATTTCGTATCTCTTTCTAAAAAGTTAACGAAATGGTAGGTTCTCAATTCTCCAGGCTTTTTTTTTCTTACACATATAAAAACATTTCTGAATCGAGGCTGAAACTGTACCTCTCTACACCTCTTTACTACACAGAGTTTTAGAGTACGGATTTATTTTTTCTTTAATAAATTTTTTTTTTATTAGAGTCTTGACTAGGCTTTTTATTTATTTATTTAAAAAACATTTTTTTTAACGTTTATTTATTTTTGAGACAGAGAGAGACAGAGCATGAACGGGGGAGGGGCAGAGAGAGAGGGAGACACAGAACCGGAAGCGGGCTCCAGGCTCTGAGCCATCAGCCCAGAGCCCGACGCGGGGCTCGAACTCATGGTCCGTGAGATTGTGACCTGAGCCGAAGTCAGACGCTTAACCGACTGAGCCACTTAGGTGCCCCATTGACTAGGCTTTTTTAATTGGGAGTCCTCACCTCCTTTACTTTAGTGAGCAGCTAAATTTACATACATTCTTCCTGACACATCATCCCTTAGATGGAAGTCTGTTCCAGTGGTCACTCCTGCAGGTCCGGGGAAACCTCATGCTCACACACTGAGAACATCATTGAGGGGGAATTTCTGGTCGCTTAATGCCATGTTCTGCACAGCTGGCATTTGGTAAATATTGACTCAAAATAAGCCTTAATTAAGGGTGAATTTTTCCAATGTACAGGCAGGAGTCATTGTTAACTGGCAGGTGGAGACCTCCGGCATGGAGGAAAAGGGAGCGTCTGGCTATCTGCTTCTTGCATCAATGGCTCCAATTCCCACGATTCTCCCTCCGCTGCAGACATTTACTCCCAAAAGGAGGATCAGGGCACCAGTGGTCTGCCTTCAGACATTGTCAGCAGAGAGGAGAGATCATGAATTCTAGGTATTATTATTAACTCTCCCCCAGATGGTTAAACTTGAGACATGAGAGGGACTCGACATGCAGCCAAGGTTAAAAATTAAAAGAAAAGTACAGGTTAAGCATAAAAAAAGGATCATCTACTCCAGTAATTCCCAATTTCTGGGTCACAGAGCCCAGGGGAGCCCTGAGGTTAACTGCAAGAGGCCTGTGACTTCTTTCTTCTTTAAAAAGGTTATATTTATATTAGAAAAGGTTGAGAGGCGCTGAATTTGTGCATGTTATGCAAGTGGAGCTCTATGCAATGCTATTTCACGGCAATAAGAAATAAGAAATGATGTTTCAAGGTGAAAACATCAGGCGGGTAGAAATTCAAATTATTTTCCTTACTTCCTTAACATGCAGAAAATCTTTTGCTTCGAAGGAGATGGCCATGCCTGGCACTGGAACATCATCTTCGTGGGCTGCACTATAGCTGACATTTGTCCGAACAGCAAATGCAACGGGCTTTGTCTAAGGAGGGAAAAGAAAGGGAGAAAAAAGTAAAAAAACAAAAAAACCCAAAAAAACCCAAAAAACCAAAACCAAAAACACAACAGTGTTCCTCCCTTTCCCCTCCAACATACAAACAGACACCGGATATCTACTGTCATTTCTTTTTAAAGTTTTTATTTATTTTTTTAGAGAGAGAGAGAATCCCAAGCAGGCTCTGACTGTCAGCACTGAGCCTGATGCGGGTCTCAATCCCACAAACCGTGAGGTCAGGACCCGAGCCGAAATCAAGAATCGGAAGCTCAACCAACTGAGCCACCCAGGGGCCCCTCTACTGTCATCGTTGCTGGTTTTTCCACCTCGGTTGTTTATCACAAAACAGCTTATTAGTATTCACAACATGTAAAATCTTTCCGCTCTCAGCCACATACCACCCATTTCCAAACTAGAAAAAGGCCACCGTTCTCTTGGAAAGCACAAGAGATAAAGTGCCCTTCTTCGCTTTCAGTGAAAAAGACTTAGCAACCACCACTCCTACCCCAAACAGCTACTTTAATTAATTAATGACGTAGTTGTAGGAAGGACAGTGTTTTGGGTGAAAAAAGAACCAGAGAATATATCTTCTTGAAGGCTGCAGGGAATTATGAAAATCAATGACATTTAATTCTATTATTTTTCCTCCTTGAGTTGGGTCAGCCATTAAAGACGGTAACCTTTGTTATTTGATGCTTTGAAAATTTACAGGTAAGTATTTGCCCTCTAGTTAGGCAATTCCTGTTTACCTGCAAGGTGGAAAAACAGGTAAGCTCAGAAATGGTGAAAAGTGGTACTGTCTTTTTTAAAAAAATTATTTATTTGGGGGCACCTGGGTGGCTTAGTTAAGTGTCTGACTCTTGGTTTCGACTCAGGTCATGATCTCACCGTTTGTGACTTCAAGCCTTGCATCAGGCTCAACACTGACAGTGTGGAGCCTGCTTGGGATTTTCTCTCTCCCTCTCTCTGCCCCTCCCCCACTCCCTCTCTCTGTCTCTCTGAAAATAAATAACCTTTAAACATTTTTAAATTTATTTCTTTAAATTCAAGTTAGTTAACATACCGTATAGTATTGGTTTCAGGAGTAGAAGCCAGTGATTCATCACCTACATAAAACACCCGGTGCTTAGCCCAAGAAGTGCCCTCCTAAGACAACTGATAGAATGGGAGAAGATATTTGCAAACGACGTATCTGCTAAAGGGTTAGTATCCAAAATCTGTAAAATGCACAGAATATATGAATAGACCCTTTTCCAAAGAAGATATCCAGAAGGCTAACAGATACATGAAAAGATGCTCAACATCACTCATCACCAGGCAAAGACGAATCAAAGCCACAATGAGATACCCCCTTACACCTGTCAGAATGGCTAAAATTAACAACTCAGGAGAACAACAGATGTTGGCAAGGATATGGAGAAAGGGGAAGAATGAAAAGTGGTGTGGCCACTCTGGAAAACAGTATGGAGGCTCCTCAAAGAACTAAAAATAGAACTACACTACAACCCAGCAATTGCACTACTAGGTATTTATCCAAAGGATACAAAAATGCTGATTTGAAGGGGTACATGCACCCTAATGTTTACAGCAGTGCTATCAACGATAGCCAAATTATGGAAAGAGCCCAAATGTCCATCGACTGATGAATGGATAGAGAAGATGTGACATACATATACAATGGAATACTGCTCGCGATCAAAAAGAATGAAATCTCATTGTTTGCAACAACACGGAAGTAACTAGAATGTAATACGCGAAGCAAAATAAGTCGGTCAGAGAAAGACAGAAGTGGTATTGTCTTAAGCGGCATTGTGTTTCTTTATGTTATGGGCCAGTGGGCTTTTTCTGAGCCGTTTCTCGCTTCTGAAGGAGCTCTTCTTTGACTCTGCTTGTCAGGAGGGAAAGGAGGGATTGGGAATAGAGAGTCCATCTTTACTTCCAAATTTAATTTGTTCTACAGAACTGTCGTCTGGGTCGGGGACTGAGCTAAAAGCCATGAAGTCACACAGATCCATCCACAATATGCAGACTGAGAAAGGCTACCACATGCTGGGCAAGAGCATAGTAGACATAAACTGGGCATAAATCTCTAGAATCTAATTCTTATTATCCACTATGATCTTCACCGATACAAAAGGTACTCATCCTCAAATGGAAATAGAGACTGTGAAAAAAGAAACAACAAAAAGTTGCCCGTGATTGTTTCACTGAAACACAATCATTGATAGTGATGGTGCTTCCATTTTTTCTTGAAATTTCTTTACATACATAGATTTTACTCCCACAGCTATAATCATAAGGTATTTCGTTTTTATCCAGCTTTTAAAGTAATATACTATTTTCATGCAATATGCTTTTTAAATCTGCCGTTTAAAATTATTCAAACCATTTACCTTTTTTTGATACTTGAGTTTATATTTTTTTCACTATGATAAATATTCTACTTCAAAAAATCTGTATGTGAAAAGCTTCTTTCTATTTAGAATTCTTTCCCTGGGACAGGTTCCCAGGGGTAGCATGAGTAAGCCATGAGTTACCAAAACCTTTTTAAATTCTTTTCCAAACTACTGTCTAAATGGGCTGCTCCATTTTAAACTGCAACCAGCACTATACAATGGTGCCCTTTAAAAGAAGATGTAGTCTTAATCAGATTTGGGTTTGCTGCCAGAAATAGGATTTTCTTTTTAATTTTTTTACTGTTTATTTATTTTTGAGAGAGAGAAAAGAATTTGAAGCCGGCTCCAGGCTCTGACCTGTCAGCATAGAACCCAACGTGGGGCTCGGACTCACAAACTGTGAGATCGTGACCTGAGCCAAAGTTGGACGCTTCACCAACCGAGCCACGTAGGTGCCCCAGAAATAGGATTTTCTTGACTACATCTTTCTATTATTCAGGAGAGTTTCGCATCATAAAAATACAGATCGAAAAAAAATTTTTTTTATGTTAGCATGATCATTTCCCTCAGGGTCTTTTTTATTTTATTTTATTTTTTATTTTAAGTTTATTTATTTATTTTGAGAGAAACAGAGCAAGTGGGGGAGGAACAGAGAGAGAAGAAGACAGAGGATCTGAAGCAGGCTCCTCGCTGACAGCAGAGAGCCTGATGCGGGGCTCGAACCCGTGAACTGAAGTCAGACACCCCCACCAACGGAACCACCCAGGCGCCCCTCCCTGAAGGTCTTTTATTCCTTGGAGGATAGAGAGATTAGATGTGGCGTCATGTTTTTTCATCATGGGAAGACATAAATTTTAAATATACAACTCTACAGAGGATCCCATGGAAATCTCAGGTCTTCTACACATTAACTTTTCAAAGACTGTAGGTAGCAGCAGGAAGAGGAGACACTGAAAAACAGAAAAACAAACTAAAGGCGTGGTGAAGGCCAGCATGTAGGAACAAGGGCCACAGATAATAATTTTCTGTTCTGACAGGTAAGACATCAACACAGAACATGCGTTCTTCCTTGGCTCACCTCCCGTAACCAATAATTCTAGCCCTGCATATGGAGTTGTATATGGGAATCAGCTTTATACAACATATAGGGAGGAAAGAACAGCAGAATCCCACCCCTTACGATACTCACTTCAGGAACTACATTTCTCTGATTAGAATGGACAACAATGAAAGTGGACAGGAGGAAAAAGGCTTTATCAAACTACGAGAGCTTACCTGCTAGAGACAAAGACCCCAGGATGCCAACCAAAGGGACCAAATGACAATGTCACTTTGGGTTCCCTGAACTCACTTCAGCACTAGCTCAAGCAGCGCACCTACTACGTGGAAGACGTTTTCCACATCAATTCCATTCGTATGGGTTCATTCGTATGGAATTTTAAAAGGCCTGGATTTGAATGCTGATTCTGCCACTTACCAGGTAAGCGGCCTGGGTATATTTCTTACTCTCACTGAGCAATGTTTCCTCGTGGCTGAAATGAGAGTCATAATACCAACACAGCAAGGTGATTGTGAATTTTCAGAAAATGCGTATGTCACAAGTTACAGGAAATCCTGCCATTTGCAATGACACGGTTGGACCCCAAGGGCATTAAGCTAAGTTAGACTAAGGCAAATTCCTGTATCATCTCACTTATATGTGGAATCTAACCAACGCCCCCCCCCCCAAACCCCAAAACCCAACTCACAAAAAATGCACGCACAAGGCCAGGCCAGTGCTTGGAACAGAGAGAGTGCTCAATAAATGGGCTTGCTATCCACCATAATAAATGCCACACCTAAATAAATGTTTGCCCATATTCACCCGTCTTTTAAGGCCCTACACGAACTGTTCTCTCTGTGCTCTTTCAGTGTGACCCTGCTCAGACCAGACTAGTTAAAACAGGTGAATACCTGCCATAGGATACAAGCTAAATCACTCTTCTATTCAAGATGTTTTCCTCCAACGTGGATTCTTTCATACTCTTTCGGATGGGAAAACATGGCTTTCCCAGATTTGTTTTGCTTACACTATCCTAGCTCTTTAATTCTGATTTTCTTTGAGAGTCCTAAGTCACAGGGGCTTTATTTTTTAACCAACGTGAAGTCCCAAGGGAACGTGTCTTAAGGAATCTTTGCATTTTTATCCCATGAAACCATTTTTAAAAATTAAACATACCCTGCTTTCAGTTGACCTCTGCATTTCTGGCCTCCTGGTGGTACGGTCCAGGCCTCAAGGACTCCTTACTTTCATCACTCAGGCCTCTCGGCCTCATTCCCACTCAGACATGCACTTACGGCCCAGAAGCCTGCCTTGTTTTTATGCTTCTTCCACTGCCACATCTCCAATCAGGACCCAGGACGTGGTTCAGCTGATCCCCACTCCACACTCATGGGATCCACTTGAACAATTTGTGGCCATAACTGATTGTCGGGGCATTTATGCTTTGAGGCCAGTGGATGTTTATTCTCTCTCTCTCTCTCCCCCCTTTTTTTTTTTTTTTTTTTTTGCTCCCTTCCTCAGGTTAAGGCAAAGTCCTAAAGAGGAAGAACAAATAGAAGCCCGGGAGCCCTGGCCCTACACAGGCCTCCTAGGAACACCAGGACAGAGGGGACTGTGGTGGTGGTGACAGACAGATCTAGAGCTGTCGGACATGCTGAGCCCCCACACTGCTCTGGGTCTCGAGGGAAGCAAGGCTGATCCAGGCCTCTGGACCAGAAGTTAACGGGACGCTCTGAGGAGTGGGCTTTGCCCCAGGTCATAGGTTCCCCTCAAATTGTCCTCTGGATGCTCTTGACCTCCAGAGCCTCACAGGTGTGCCTGAAAGACTTGGTCACAGCTATCGGGAAAGGTGGAGAAGAAAGGCAGCAAGCACACATATATAAAGGTGGCCCACAGCCCCAGGTAAGGTCCTATCAGGACTACTGTCGAACAGTACTCAAATCCCAGGGCAGATTTAGATTTACTTTCTATTTTTATTTATTTTTAAATATAATTTATTGTCAAGTTGGCTAACATACAGTGAACACAGTATGCTCTTGGCTTCGGGAGTAGATTCCCATGATTCATTGCTTCCATACAAGACCCAGTGCTCATCCCAACAAGCGCCCTCCTCAATGCCCATCACTTGTCCCCCCCTGCCCCCACCATCAACCCTCAGTTTGTTCTCTGTATTTAAGAGTCTCTTATGGTTTGCCTCCCTCTTTGTTTGAAACTGTATTTTTCCCCTTCCTAGATTTAGATTTAGAATCACCCTATTCCACGGAAGCTATGGGGTAAGCAAGTTGACTGGGAGACCACGTGATCCTCAATTCCACCTTCTGTTGACCTCATAAATAGCCTAAGACCTTTATTCTCAGGCCAGGGCTATTGCTGGGGTCTACTTTTGCTGTCTCCTACCGGGATTTCCGGCTAACTTGTTTGGAGGGCCCGTGAGGTGGGGACATACCTTCCCACCAGTCTCTGCTTCTCATGCGCCTGTGCCCAGGTTAACAAGGTTGATGGATTCCTCTGCCTATTTTTGTCCCTTCTGTCCGGCATGTGCTCTAAAGCCTTAGGTGGTTGGTAAACCCCTCTTGTTTTGTACTTGCCATCGTGGTGCACAGAACTAAACGTTTGCTGCACTTCAGCCTGTGAACTAAAGCTGAACAGATTCTTCAGCCAATGAGTATCACCTTGTAGAAGAGCAGAGCATTTCATCATCCAGACTATTACGCAAACGTGTTTTCAAAACACTATGGCTGGGGCGCGTGGGTGGCTCAGTCGGTGACGCGTCCAACTCTCGGTCTGGGCTCAGGTGACGATCTCACGGTTCGGGAGACGGAGTCCTGTGTCAGGCTCTGCGCTGACAGCGCGGAGCCTGCTTGGGGTTCTCTGTCTCCCTCTCTCTCTGCCCCTCCCCTGCTCAGGCTGTCTCTCCCTCTCTCTCTGCCCCTCCCCTGCTCAGGCTCTCTGTCTCTCCCTCTCTCTCTGCCCCTCCCATGCTCGCTCTCTCTCTCTCTCTCTCTCTGGCTCTCAAATTAGATAAATAAATTTTGTTAAAAAAAAAACAAAACACTATGGCTATGTCATTTCACAATGGTATTTCCAGTCTGCATTCAGATATGTTTGGAAAGGGGGACAAATAAATAACACGTATGTAAAGCAATTACTATTCTTCTCTTCCAAGTCCTTCTTCATCTTGTACACAGCACAACTTATAATAAAATTATAAGAACTACCATCATGGGACGTCTGAATGGTGTGCTGTATATTATGCAGAGAACAACTGGTTTTCCCGGATCAGGAAAGTGAGGCTCAAACAAGTTCTCCTAGGTCACAAATAATGGAGGTGATATTCAAACCCAGCGATCTCTTTCTAAAGCCTGGGTTCTTTCACTCAGAGGGGTACAGTGATGGCAATTTTAAAGCATTTAAATGTCTGTGTGAAATTCTGAACACTTGAAAATTATATTTTTCACACAATGCTCAGAAATTGGCTGGGACAGAGGTAAAAAAAAAAATCAGGTCAAAGTCTGCCTTGTATAATTTAATCAATTTAATTTTTGTTAATTTTTAAATTTATTTTGGGTGGAGGGGCAGAGAGAGAGAGAGAGAGAGAGAGAGAGAGAGAGAGAGGGAGAGAGAGAATCTCAAGCTCTGACAGGACACAGCCTGACACAGGGCTGCATCCCACAACCACGGGATCATGACCTGAGCTGAAATCAAGAGCTGGATGCTGGACCAACTGAACCACCCAGGCGCCCCAAGTCCATTTAAAAAATTTTTTTGATGATTTATTTAATTTTGAAAGAGAGAGACAGAGTGTATGAGCAGGGGAGAGGCAGAGAAAAAGAGGGAGACACAGAATCCGAAGTAGGTTCCAGACTCCAAGCTGTCAGTACAGAGCCCAACATGGGGCTCAAACCCAGGAACTGGGGGATCATGACCTGAGCTGAAGTCGGATGCTTAACCGACTGAGCCACCCAGGCACCCCTTCCCTAGTCCATTTTTATTTTATTTTTTTAATTTAAAAAAAAAATTTTTTTAACGTTTATTTATTTTTGAGATAGGGAGAGACAGAGCATGAACGGGGGAGGGTCAGAGAGAGAGGGAGACACAGAATCTGAAACAGGCTCCAGGCTCTGAGCAGTCAGCACAGAGCCCGACGCGGGGCTCGAACTCCCGGACCGCGAGATCGTGACCTGAGCCGAAGTTGGCCGCTTCACCGACTGAGCCACCCAGGCACCCCTAGTCCATTTTTAAAAAACAGCTAACACTGAGCAGTTCCCGTGTTGGAACTACAGGCATTCACTGTAAAGGTCATGTATTTCTGCCTCTTTGCACTTGAATCACATTTTGTGGTCCGACAAATCAATAACAATGTCAAATCATGATTTTTGTTTATTTGTATATGAATGTTCTTTCTTCTGTTTTCCACAACATATAAAGCTCAATTTCACGCACAGAGAATTGAGATATTAAAACACACGCGGTCTCATGGCTTCCAAAAATGCCACAGAGGATGTTGCAGAGGGAGAGCTAAAAGACCACAGCTACTATATTATAGCATAATGTACTATACATAGGAGGACTATACTATAGGGAATATATGCACAAGGAATTTATAGTATATATACCATATTTGAAAAGGGTAAGAAAAAGCCAGGCAAAGTTACTTATGATAAAATGTTTCCTGGACTAACTTTAAGGATTTTAACTGGCCTTCCAGTTATTCTGGGAGCCTTCTAACTTTGCTTTGCAAGTTTGTTACTTTTGGAAGGATTCCTTTTCTAGGTCCCTTTCCCGTGGCAGCTGCTGGAGTATCACTAAGGATTCTTTGGCTTCGGTTGTGGTTTCCTGGGGAGCTTTTGTCAGTTTACAGTCTTGGGGTGGAATTCTCCTGACACGACGACACACAGTTACAAGTACGGCAGAATGCTGAAGATCCAAATCACGCTGGTTTCACCACCGCCTGCCCCAGGCTGAGTCCAGAGCCACTACAGTCCGGCCCACGGACCCGGAAGGATGGCCCATTAGTATCTCAACCCTCCCAAATGTTCCTCTTCCTCGATGCTTTTGCTCTGACTCATGCCTTCTAGCACCCTTTAAGAGTCCATCATGCCGCCATAAGCTCTACTCTGCTGAGACGTGGATGTCAGAATCCAGTTTTGACCATGCCTGAACGGGAGCCCATCGAACAACTGCAGGGGGGATATTCCTGGACAGCTCGGGGGCCACAGGTCTTGCTTTTTCTCACAACCAAAGGAAGATGCATTAGTGTTCCAGAGGCCGGGTCTGTGTGAGCCTGCAGGTTCCTGTTAGAGATACATGTGACGTTTACAGTAGAAGCAAATTCTTCTATTTTCACAACCTTCTGGAATCACTAGACCTAAGGCTTTTGGTACACGGGTATTAGAAGTAGGAGATAATTAAGTTAAAACAAATCTATTTGGGTCCAGCAATTCCTCTTCTGGGAATATATCCAAAGGAAGCAAAAATACTATGCTGAAGATCTCTGCACTCCCATGTTCATAGTATCACATTTACAATAGCCAAGCCATGGAAATAACCTGTGTCCATTGACAGATGAATGGAGTATTATTTAAAATTTTTTTCGTATTTATTTTTGAAAGAGAGAGGGTGAGTGGGGGAGGGGCGGGGGGCACAGAATCTGAAGCAGGCTTCAATGGAATATTATTTAGTCATAAAAAGAAGGAAATCCTGCCCTTTGTGACAACATGGATAGACCTTGAGGGCATTATGCTAAGTGAGTTGTCAGAAAAGACAAATACCGTATGATCTCACATGCAGACTATCAGAAAACAAAGCAAAACAGATTTTCACAAGTTTATGGCACTATTTCTAGTTTTCTTCCTAAACAATGACTTAATGAGTTAATAATGAAAGCAATCATTTTAATGGATGCAATAAAATGTTTACCTTCGGTTTATTAAAAAGGTGCTAGCGGCAGAATACGTACTTTGTTAAAAAGCAAAATGAAATTCACCCAAATAAAACAAACTTCTGATCATGATTAATAGGGTCACTTGAATTTTCATGCTTTGACTTCTTAATGTAAAGATGCATTTTACTATGCTCAATAGCAAGGTGTGTTTTTTCCTTTTTCATTCTGAAACTGTCATATCTAATAACATAAAAGAAAAATCCAAAGTTAATGTCTGAATGTCTATAATGGATTTATCCAAATACTCTCAATTTTCAATATATTTTTAATGTTTATTTATTTTTTGGGGGGGCAGAGACAGAGGGACACAGAGAACCCCAAGCAGGCTCTAGGCTGTCAGTGCAGAGCCCCACGTGGGGCTCCATCCCATGAACCATGAGATCATGACCTGAGCCGAAATCAAGAGTCGGATGCTTAACCGACCGAGCCACCCAGGAGCTCCAATATTTTTAAAAGAAATTTAAGGAAAAGTATGACCCAGATACCTATTATGAGATTAGAGAAAAGAGAGCTTAAAAATCAAATTAGATTTTTGATCTACTTGTACATAATCATTTTCTATAAAACACGCTATATTCTTCTAATTCATTAAAAATGACTCAAGTGGTATCAGCATTGAGTCTTCCACAGGAAATACTTAGGACCCGAAGACATAGCAATGTACTTTCAAGAATAAGATCAGAGCTATCGCTTTTATTTTCTACATATTAATACTGTAGTTTCCGGTTACCCTTCTCTGTACAACTTCTCAGCATCATTTGCTACTTCAGTGATAATCAAAAATCCTTCCTATATGGAATGAAAATCTTTAACTTTATTCCCTACACATACATGCGAAAGATTCTATAGCATACTGAAAAATCTTGCCGTGAGTCTTTCCAATCATTGAACTTTTAAAACATATTTGCTTAATTTATTATGAGCTACCAAGGACAGTCTGCGAATTCTTTAATAGCAAAATATATCAAGCCATGGTGATATAAGCAATGTGACTATGTATTCTGACAGCTGAATCGAACTGAATAAGCAAATAATCAGATTTGCCACAAGATAAAATTTATATATGCTGCTAACTGATTTGAGAGATTCAAAGTTCTTCTCGAGAACTGATTCACTTAATGAATATTTATAAGGACGTGTTTACTATCTTGGGTCCCTGCCCTCGCATGGCTTATTTTATATTCTAGCAGAGGGGATATCAAATAATGAAAAAAGTAGAAAAGAAAAGTTATGTGAATAGAGAGTAACCAGGCAGGAAAGGTGAACAGGCAACATGAAATGGGGTAGTTAGGGAAAGCCTCGTCAGAGCTCTCATTCATTATTCGTGTCTGGCACTGTTTTGGACAGTGAACAATAGAAACTAAGATTCTCATGCCCTCCGGGAGCTGACATTCTAGAGCAGAGAGAGAAATGATAAATAACAGACCTAATAGACAAAGTGTATGTTGAAAGATGATAAACGTTGTGGAAAAAGAAAAATCAAAATAAGGTTAAGGGAAAGCCAGGGCACAAGCTACAGGGCAGGAGATACTTGAACCAAAGCACGAAGGGGGTGAGCGAATGCAGGCATCCGAACTCGGGGTAGAGGAAATGGCAAGCGCAGAGGCTCTCAAGTGGAAGCAGGCCAGAGACGTGTCAGAGGAAGACGAGGTCAGAAAGGCTGAGCAGAGCAAACCAGGAAAAAGAGCAGGAGAAGAGGTCAGAGCTCTCAGGTTTTATGTGGCTTTTTCAGGTCACAATCGAGACGTTCAGCTTTTACTCTAAATGAGATGAGAAGTCACTGGAGGGTTGTCAGCAGTGGAATGATACGGTCCGACATGTTCAAAGTACTGTAGTGGCTGTTAATTGAAAAGAGACTTTGGGAGCCAGAACAATTAGACAAGAAAAAGAAATAAAAGGCATCCGGATTGGAAAGGAAGAAGTAAAACTGTCACTATTTGCAGATAACACATTATACAGTGAGAACCCTAACGACTTCACCAAAAAACATCAGAACTAATAAACAGATTTCAGTAAAGTTGCGGGATACAAAAGCAAAATACAAAACCCTGTGGTAGTTCTATATACTGATAGCAAACTATCAGAAAGAGAAATTAAGAAAACAATCCCAGGGTGCCTGGGTGGGACAGTCGGTTAAGTGTCCGACTTCGGCTCAGGTCATGATCTCACGGCTCGTGAGTTCGAGCCCCGCGTCGGGCTGTGCACTGACATCTCGGAGCCTGGAGCCTGCTTCAGATTCTGTCTCTGTCTCTCTGTCCCTCCCCTGCTTTTGTGCTCTCTCTCTCTCTCTCTCTCTCTCTCAAATATAAAAAAGAAAACATAAAAAAAAAGAGAGAAAAAAACCAATCCCATTTACAACTGCATCAAAAAGATGAAATACCCAGGAATACATGTAACCATTGAGGTAAAAGACCTGTATACTGAAAACTACAAGACACTGGTGAAAGAAATTGAGGATGACACAAATAAATGGAAACCTCTTCCATGCTCAAGCCCTGGAAGAAGACCGTTAAAGTCTCCATACGCACCCAGAGCGATCGACAGATTCAATGCAATCCCTATTAAAATCCCAATGGCATTTTTCACTGTAACAGAACTGTCTTAAAATTTTTTTTTTTCAACGTTTTTTTTTTTTTTTTTTTTTTTTTTATTTATTTTTGGGACAGAGAGAGACAGAGCATGAACAGGGGAGGGGCAGAGAGAGAGGGAGACACAGAATGGGAAACAGGCTCCAGGCTCCGAGCCATCAGCCCAGAGCCTGACGCGGGGCTCGAACTCACAGACCGCGAGATCGTGACCTGGCTGAAGTCGGACGCTTAACCGACTGCGCCACCCAGGCGCCCCATAACTGTCTTAAAATTTATATGAAACCACAGAAGACCCCAATTAGCCAAAGCAGTTTTGAGAAAAAAGAACAAAGCTGGAGGCATTACATTCCCTGATTTCAAACTATGTTCTAAAACTATAGTAATCAAAGAGTATGGCATTGGCATAGAAACACACACAAATGAATAGAACACAATAGTTCAGACGTAAACCCATGTGTAGAGGGTCAGTTAATTTATAACAAAGGAGCCAAGAATATATGAGAGGAGAGTCTCTGCGATAAATGGTGCTACGAAAACAAGAATGAAACTGGACCACTATCTTCCACCGTATCCAAAGCGTAAGTCAAGGTAGGTTAAATACCTGAATGTAAGAGGTGATACCATAAAACTTCTAGAAGATAAGGGATACACTCCTTGACACAGGTGTTGGCAATGATTTTTCGAATCTGACACCAAAACAATTAAAGTAAAAGTAACTAAGTGGGACAAGGAAGTGGGACTACCCCAAACTTAAAAAGCTTCTGTACCACAAGGAAGACCATCAACAAAATAAAAAAGGCAACCCACCAAATGGGAGAAAAATATTTGCAAAATCATGTATCTGAAAAGGGGTTGATACCAAGATATATATACACACATATATATACATATATAGATACGTATATATATATTTATATATATTTATTTTATATATATATAAATATAAATATGTATATATATATATATATATATATATATATATATATATATATATATAAAACCAACTCCTACAACTCAACAGAAATAAAATAAAAACAAGACCAGAACAGTCCAATTAAAAAAATGGGCAAAACACCTGAACACATATTTTTCCAAGACATCCAGACGGTCAACAGAAACATGAGAAGATGCTCTACATCCCTCATCATCAGGAAAATGTAAATCAAAACCACAATGAGATGTCGCCTCACACCTGTCAGAATGGCTAGTATTAAAAAAGAAAAGGAAAAAACAAGTATTTACATTTTTTTTAATGTTTATTTATTTTTAAGACAGAGAGAGAGAGAGAGAGAGAGAGAGAGAGAGAGAGACAGAGTGTGAGCGGGGGAGGGGCAGAGAGAGAGGGAGGCACAGAATCTGAAACAGGCTCCAGGCCCCGAGCTGTCAGCACAGAGCCCGACGCGGGGCTCGAACTCACGGACCATGAGATCATGACCTGAGCCGAAGTCGGACGCCCAACCGAGCCACCCAGGAGCCCCAAGAAAGAACAAGTGCAAGTAAAGATTATGGAAAAAAGGGAACCCTCAGGCACTGATGGTAGGAATGTAAAATGGCACAGTCACTGTGGAAGACAGTATGGAGGTTCCTCAAAAACTTAAAAATGGAAATACCCTCTGATCCAGCAATCACGCTGCTGGGGCTCCAAGTATTTTGCATAGCGGCAGGTATACATTAATAACTCAATGTTAAGGGACTCAATTAAGGGATTGATTATTTTTTTCTTCTAGAAGAATCAGTTATCAGGTGCTTAGGCTATACCTACTCAGCACAATATTCTGTCACCATAGAGCTAAGGGCCTATAAAACCAAATGGCTAGATCATCATGAGAACAAAGCTGGTCTGATCAGGAGTCTGCCTCATGTGCATGCATGCACACACACACACACACACACACAGAAGTGTAGCACACGTCTTTCCTTCTGCTTATCAAGAATTGATCGCTTTGGATCTGAGGTCTTCAAGGAAGGAATTGTAAAGGATTAGCAAACACCCATGGAGAACTTTATCAGATAAGAAATCCGTACAAAGAACAGAGACTGTATCAGCAATTTTCGGAGTTCCTCTATCATCTGTGCGATGATTGTGAAGCATTCCCCTGCAATAAGAACATACTGGCTTCTTTTCCCAAGTGAGGCTGTCTCTCCCTCGAGCAGTATCTTCAAAAGGCATAACAACTCCAAGTCGCTGGGCAAGAAGCCAATACGAGGAGAAAGCGCTCGATTTTATTTATTCTGGGTTGTGCAATGTGTGTTTCCTTGCCTTAGAAGGGAGTATTACTTAGAAGTCATTTTCAGCTAAGCCGGCATCGTTAAGAAGAAAAGAAGTGTTTACATTTAATTTTACTATTGGTTAGTTTTACCAAGCCTGATAACAGTATTTCTCAAGTTATTTGGAAGTTAATGGTATAAATCAGAAACAATTTTTACTTTATGCTCATTGCTTTCTTTCTTTCTTCCTTTTTTTTTTTTTAAGCATAAAAAAAGACACTGAAAAACCTGTCTTCTGTTGCTGTTATGGACTGAATGTTTGTGTCGCCCTCTCCCTGCATTTAGATATTGAAGTCCTAGCTTCCAGTGTGACTGTGTTTGCAGACGGGATCTTTATAGAAGTTAGTGAAATGAGGTCATAAAGTTAGGGCTGTAATCCAATGGGATTGGTGTCCTGGTAAAAGGAGGAAGAGACCCTGGAGAACTCTGAGGGTGCACGCGGAGGAAACGCCAAGCAAGGACACAGAGAGAAGGGGGCCTCTGCAAGCCAACGAGAGTGTCCTTGCCAGGAACAGACCTCGCCAGACCATGACTGGAGATTTTCAGGCCCCAGAACCGTGAGAAAGTCCATTTTTGTTGTTGAAGCCCCGCAGTTGATGGTATTTTGCTATGATCGCCAAAGCAGACGAGCACCGTTGCCTTACCCAAATCAACATCCTGGTTTCTATTTCTGGTAAAAAGCACGACTTGAATCTACATTATTTTGACATAAAAGTCATTCATAACCAAAGAGAATTTCTTTACTCAAAATTCAAAGAAAATTAGGGAAATGTCAAGTCAATTAAAAAAAAAAATCACTCCTTCTTTTTCTAATACACATTTACTTAACATCTACTTTGTTCAAAATCCAACACTGCATAGGTCAAAGGGCAGGGCAGTGCAGGATACAGGGTTTCCTTCCTTAAACCTACTGAAGTTCTAGCTGGAGAGCTTGTGTCTACAGCAGACCAATGCACTTTAGCAAAGGCAGTTGAAAAGTCTGGATTCCTGGGGCGCCTGGGGGGCTCAGTCAGTTGAGCATCCGACTTCCTCTCAGGTCACGATCTCACAGCTTGTGAGCTCGAGTCCTGCGTCGGACCCACACTGACAGCTCAGAGCCAGGAGCCTGCTTTGGATTCTGTGTCCCTCTCTTGCTCTGCCCCTCTCTCGCTCATGCTGTCTCTTTCTCTCTTCAAGAATAAATAAAACATTAAAAAAAAACAACAACAAAAGTCTGGATTCCTGTGGGGTGGGTTCAAACATACCTGCTGGCTTTCTTCTGCTGTTGGGTGGCTGTATCTTTTGTGTAGTTGCTGTTTCAACTCCTGAATAACTACTTTCTGTTTGCATTCTTTCTGTTTGCTTGAATGTTACGCTTAACCCCACCTGACTGTCCCATTCCTTAGCTAGTTGTCTCCGAATTATATCGTGTCCACTTTTCTTAAAGTGCAAACCTTAAAAACAACATAAAAGGTGTGATGATGTCGGGTCATATCAACAGGGACCAGGCCCATCATTCCCCAAAGGGCCTCAGTCCACAAAGTGCAGCCCAGAAACATTCAGAACCTCTTAACATGAGTGGTTAAGGACATGTTGCCATTGAGGTTCTGCTCAGTACTTTTATTCTACTGCAAGGATAAGAAGGAAAGAATTAAGACAAACCAATGGTGGTTTGTTTCTAAAGTACTGCTGTGCATTCAGGCTGGTATAAAAATGTCTATTCTGTCCTTGGGAAATTATACACTACAAAGAATTTCCCAAGAAGTGTTCTAAACAAAGGCAAGGAAAGCCTTTACAAAGGACAGCCTGACAAACTTGGGAGACAGAGATAGTATTTTTTGTTTTAATTCTTTAATCTTCACTTTCTTCTCCAACAGGTGCAATTTCAGCTAAGTCCACACAGCTCTAGTGCTCAAAAGTTAGGCAAGTTTGCGTGTATTTATGTTGTTTTGCTTAGTTTGCACTGAGTGCTTTGCTTTTCCTAAAAAGAAAAAAAAATGGGGCAAACGATCTCCATGACCAAAACCCAACGTTTTCGCAGGGCCTCAATTAGCACAGAGAGCTGTGAGTGGCAAGTTCTGACCAGGGGCCTCTGTCTGATCATTTATTTACTCTGGAGAAACTTTTAAAAACTGTCTCGCCACCCTTCCTTCAATGTTGTACCAGTATCCAAAGAAATAGTGAGTAGTCACTACCTAGCACAATGCTTGCGAGGGCAGGACAGGGCCCAAAGGGGCAAATACGGGAAGAAAGCACAAATCAACTCTGATACATGAAAAAAATCTGTAATCATGGCTAATGCTGATAACGGGCTGGGCTGTATTTTCAGATTTTTAGATGCAAGTTTACCATGTGCACGTCTACAGTGAAACTCTGATACTAACTCACATGAAAAGATAAACTGAGGCGTCTTACAATTTTCAAGACTGCGTTTGACCGAACACCGACTCAAATCAGGCATCACCAAACCAAAAGTGGTTAGGAATACTCCAGCCGCAGGAACTCGGGGAAAAGCTTTCGTGGAGAAGACACAGAAGCAAAGCAAGGAAAGTGACTGGCTGCAGCTTCAGCGGTTGCCTTATTTGCAAAAGCCTAGTTGGCTATTAGTAATTGGTCGTTTTGTTTCCTGGGATACAAGGGCATTTACAGGAATCAACTCTGGCTTAATTCTGGGGTGCTTTCTTAGGATCCCAAGGCATTGGTGCCACCCTAGTCTAATGGCCTCTTCAATTACTTTAACACTTGTAATTACTCTAAAGACCTTTACGAAAGGCATCTCAAGTATCTGCTCAAACATCTTCAGGCAAGTCAGGGGATATTTTCCACTTCCTAATGGCCTTCTGGGAGTCAGGGTTTCAGACAGCTGTTGGCTACTGGGTGGGAATGTAAGAAGTAGCAATGTTTACTTACTTGGGCATATTTGTGGCAATAGAAAGATATGATGTAGCTTGGTAAGCAGGCTTTTTAAAAAAATTTTTTTTAATGTTTATTTTTATTTTTGAGACAGAGAGAGACAAAGCATGAACGGGGGGGAGTGTCAGAGAGAGAGGGAGACACAGAATTGGAAGCAGGCTCCAGGCTCTGAGCTGTCCGCACAGAGCCCGACACGGGGCTCGAACCCATCGACCGTGAGATCACGACCTGAGCTGAAGTCGGATGCTCAACCGACTGAACCACCCAGGCGCCCCAGCAGACTTTTTTTTCTAATATGAGTGGACTGTAATAACTAATAACTGCTTTCATTTATTAAGTCCTTACTACACAGAAGCCACTATGCTGAAACAGATCTCATTTGGTCTCCATAAAAACCCTATGGCCATGTGTCTAGTGAGGATCTGGAATTCAAACCTACGTCTTTTTCGATTCGCTTATAACCACTGTCCTGTCATCAAGAGAGACCACAGCCTCTTTTATAAGTTTCAGTTTTTAAAATTTCTACTCATTCTCTAACTTTTCCAAAATTCCTATTACATGTTATAATATGCCACGGAAATACTGTAAAGTGTACTTATTTCATAACTTCTCATAAACTTTCACTAAATCATACCTGATAACTCTTCAAATAATTTAAATTCATTGTTCCTCGATTATAGCTTTACATATGGTCCTACTGCATCTCTCTGCCAAAATTCTTACCAAAAATATACCCCACTGAATCTTCCCTTAAAAAAAATTAACCACAAAAATAGAAAATTTAGGAAATGCAGCAAACCAGAGAAGTATCGTCTACAATTCCACTCTCTACCGAACACTGAAGAGCTGATTGATATACATGCATGCTGTTTAAAAAAAAACAAAAAACAAAAAACAAAACCCCAAATAGTATATTAAACATATAATTCTGTAACTGGTTTATTTCATCTAAAAAACTACTGTCTTGCCATGTCATTTTTTTAAAAAAATTTTTTTAACGTTTATTTTTATTTTTGAGACAGAGAGAGACAGAGCATGAACGGGGGAGGGCCAGAGAGAGAGGGAGACACAGAATCTGAAACGGGCTCCAGGCTCTGAGCTGTCAGCACAGAGCCCGACGCGGGGCTCGAACTCACGGACCGCGAGATCGTGACCTGAGCAGAAGTCGGCCGCTTCACCGACTGAGCCACCCAGGTGCCCCTTGCCACGTCATTTTTAATGGTTGGACAGATCTATGCCCACTGAATAAATACTATGTCTTATGTCACTAATTAGAGAAGCTCTCAGTTTCCCAGAAAGCAGACGATGAGGCAGAGTGTTTACAGAGGAGTAAAACTCCAGGGAAAAGAAGTGAGAGACACACGGTAAAGCAAAGGAGAGAAAGAAGCGGACCCATTGTGGACTTGGTTGCCATTAGGCGTGACCGACTGCTTAAACCTTCTGGACTATCCTCTGAAAAGCCACATAAGCCGTGCCTCAGGACAATCTGTCAGGAGGAGGGTGTGACTGAACCTCTTCACTGGCCATAGGTATGGTCACTTTGGTGTGATTCCCTGGGCTTCCAAATACTCATGGTCCTACATGGAACACCTCACTGTCCACAGGGAAAGACCCGGAGTGGGGTGAGGCGAACAGGAAGTGAGGTGCAGGAAAAGCCCACGCAGATGGACTGCCTCAGAGACGGGTCGAACAAGAAGCAAGCAAGGCTGGGAGCACCTCATGGGGTGCATAAGGAGATTTATTTATTTGCTTGTTTGTTTACTTATTTCTATTTAAAAAACACGTTATCTTCATCAGTTCGGGCTGCTATACAAAGGACCATAAACTGAGTCGTTCATAAACAACAGAAATTTCTCTCTCACTGTACCAGAAGCTGGGAGTCTACAAAGAAGGTGCCAGAAGGGTCGACCTGGTGACAGCCCTCTTCCAGGGGCAGACTTCCATCTTATGGTTTTATCCTCATCTGGTGGAGAAGAGAGCGAGAGAGCTTCTGGGGTCCCATTTATAAGGACCCTAATCCCATTCATGAGGGCTTCACTGTCATGACCTAATCACTTCCAAAGTCCCTTTCCTCCTGATAACCTCACGGGGGGGGGGGGGTAGGATTTCAACATATGAGTTCTGGGGTGGCGGGGGCATAAACATTCAGTTCACTGAACACATCTAAAGCATGTCATCCTTAATTATTAACTCAGATAAACTCTCAGGTCAAAAGGTGTTGATATCAAAACAGGTGTGATATATGTCACCAAATTTCCCTCCAGAAAGATGTGCTAATTCTCTTGCCTACTGACAGGGGGAAAAATTCTCTATTTTCTCTTAGCCAGACTATATCCTAAGTCTCAAGGTGATAGGCTGGAGAAAAGCTTTGAATTGTGTTTTCTACAGTTTAACTACTTACACTTGGAAGAAATCAGCTCAGTGATCAAATACGTAATTTCCTCTTTAGGGGAGCCTGGGTGGCTCAGTCAATTAAGTATCTAACTCTTGATTGCGGCTCAGGTCATGATCTCACAGCTCATGAGATCAAGCTCCGTGCTGGGCTCTGCTCTGACAGCATGGAAGCCTGCTTGGGATTCCCTCCCTCTGCCTATCTCTCTCTCTCTCTCTCTCCAAAATAAATAAACAAGGGGCGCCTGGGTGGCACAGTCGGTTAAGCGTCCGACTTCAGCCAGGTCACGATCTCGCGGTCTGTGAGTTCAAGCCCCGCGTCGGGCTCTGGGCTGATGGCTCGGAGCCTGGAGCCTGTTTCCGATTCTGTGTCTCCCTCTTTCTCTGCCCCTCCCCCGTTCATGCTCTGTCTCTCTCTGTCCCAAAAATAAATAAAAAAACGTTGAAAAAAAAAATTTAAATAAATAAACATTAAAAAAAAATAATTTCCTCTTGAATCCATCAGGTGTTTATTCAGTTCCTCTATAGGCAAGTCTGTCTCTTTAGGGGAAACACAGAGATTAACAGGAAAAATATGTTTTTTTGCTCTGTGAGATGGATATCCTAGCAGGAGAGAAATACTGACATGACAACATTATTCACTGCAGTCATGATGGGTTTTACAAAAGGGAAGCATTGTATGTGATGGTACTTACCATAGTGCTTACATAGAGGGACTTGCCTTGTTCTAGAAGGCCTCTCTAGAGGAGAGCCAGCCTTTTAGTAAACGGATTGGTAACCCAGAGAGAAAAAAACTTCACACCTCCAATATTAAAAAAAAAATTTATATTGATAACTCATTTCCTCTGAGTACAAGTTAGTTTTTCTGACATAGCCCAGAGTCATTCAAAGTCACATTTAATGGATAACGGTCAACTAGGGACATCAATGTTTTACATTACAAACATTGCTTGACAATAAAAGTAATGAGATGTCTTCCTTTGTACTTCATGAATGCCTCAGAGGACAGTCCTAACAATGTGTCAACAGCTTTTGAAAGAAAGTTAGTCCCAACCGTGGTTCCCCAAAGTTTTCTTAAGTTTTTATGCTTCCCAATAAGCCATCTTTTCTTGGAATCTGTATTAAGAACTCCAGGTACGCCTACAAAAATTTCATAACACAGGCCTATCGAGAGACTGGATCATAAGCTCTGTGGTTATTTGTGTTTACTCTTGGCAGAAAAAAAAAGTCAAATAAAGGGTTTCAGTAATATATCTATGTATGTCTTGATTTCCTCCACAAAATCAAGTATTTCTACTTTTATGTGGAAATAAAAGTAGTGGGGGGGAGGGACAGAGACAGAGTATTCCAAGCAGACTCCACACCATCAGCACAGAGCCCAACACGGGGCTCAAACTCACAAACTGAGATTCTGACCTGAGCAGAAATCAAGAGTCAGATGCTTAACTGTGCCACGCAGGCAGCCCAAGTATTTCTACTTTTAAGGAGAAGCACTTAATATTAACCACAATTTTAAGCACCCAAATAGTCATAGATCTATAGGATTTTTCCCCCTCCCGTGTATAATAGAAGAATTTGGGAGAAGTAGTAACAAAGAAATGATCTACTTCTTTTTACTTCTGTGCATCTTGCTCATTTTATTTAATTTCAGGTATGCTGATTTTCCTATAATTATTTAGGCTGCTAATTAATTTGCCGTACACCTGGGGAAAGGAAAAGCTTTGAAGAGAGTTGTTTTTTGTAATTGCTTTCTAAATGGCTTTTTTTTTTCCTCTCCAGCCTTATTGAGGTATAAATGACAAAATAGTAAGACATTTAAAGTATACTACATGATGATACACACACACACACACACACACACACACACACACACACACACACACACACACAGACATACACACGCTGTGAAAGGATTCCCCCATCAAGTTACTTAACAAATCCATTACCCCCCATATTTACATTTTGGAGAACATTTAAGTTCTGCTTTCCTAGCAAACTTCAATCACACAATATAGTGTTATCGATTATAGGTACCATGTTATACATTAGATCCTTAGACCTTATTCATCTTATAACTGAAAGTCTATAGCCTTTTACCACCCTATTTCTCTCCACCCTCTAATGGCTGTCTCTAATGGGCAGGCCCTCTCTGAGCTCCAGATAGCTATTGATAGTCCAGAGGGAACTTTTAATCTGGAACTTTATATAGACAACAAAATGATTAAGAAAAATGAAACTCCCCTTTTAGAATGAAAAATGTGCTCAACAAACCTTGTCGCAACATAAGTATGATTAGTTTTAAGTGCATTATTAAGGGTACGTTGCACAGTAATTATATTAATATAAAATAATTTTATATTAATTGCCTTTAAAAAAATTTTTTTTAATGTTTATTTATTTTTGAAGGAGAGAGAGACAGAGTGTGTGAGTGGGGAAGGGGCAGAGAGAGAGGGAGACACGGAATCTGAAGCAGGCTCCAGGCTATGAGCTGTCAGCGCAGAGACCGATGTGGGGCTCGAACTCATGAACCGTGAGATCCTGACCTGAGCTGAAGTCGGATGCTCAACCGACTGAGCCACCCAGGCGCCCCCTGTATTAATTGTCTTTTATTCCTTCTATGGTTGGGTGGCTCAGAAATCCTCTCTCCTGATCCAGCACGGAGCCTCCCAGGCTCACACGTTTAGGCTCCACTGCTACATTTTTGCCCAGGATGGCAGCTTTGGGCTCTCTGTTACGTCTCTTATTACTAATAACAGCCTGTTTGCACTTGTCGGAATCTCACTATGAATACACACTTTGGCAAATTTATACAGAAGTGGTGTTTCCTCAAAAGCAAAACAAAACAACGCCCCCCCAAACTCCTGATGTCAATTACTCAGAAATCTGAGAATGCCTTTCTATCGTGTGGCCCTTAAGCTCTTCGCCTCCTGCTCTGTGTTCTTCCTGTATTCCAGGGTCTGTTTGCCTCAAGCTTAAAAACAGCCAGATCTGTGTCCACGCTCTGATGGAAAGAGAAGCTTCCCAACTGGGTCGTATGTGGATAAAAACACAAATACCGCTATCGGCTGGGCTCGCAACTGACATCCCCTCCCTTGTTTTAACGGCCTGAAGAAGTTGACTACTGATGCATTTCATGCTCAATATCAAATGGCTATGCCACCACGCCACACATTTTTCACTGTATACACTTTAAATCTCTAACAAGTCCTAGAGAACATCACAATTGGACACTGTCCTGAAAATTAAAATCGCAAAAGTGATAAGGATTCTGAACTGTGGTTAAATAGAAGTCAGTGGGTTTCCCCAGTGGTGGTGTGAGGAAGTACAACAGGAAGCAGTCACGGCATATTTGAGAGGCCTGGGTAAACCAGCCTTGGCCCTGAACCGACTGTGTGACCCGGTGCATATAAACCTTTCTGAGCCTGGTTCCCAAATCTTAAAGACGGTTTTGGGAATCTGAAGCGAGCTGGAACACACATCGCTCTCAGCACAGAGCCTGGCATGGGGACACACGTGAAAAATGGTAACCATCAAAACCGAGGATGCTCCCTAACCAATCTCGAGTTCTGCCAGTCTAGTGGAGGTCGAGGCTGGGGTGGTCAGGGAAAAGTATCGACGAGGCACCTCTTGATCCAGAGAGCAATAATTGGAGCCATACTCACAGAATGTGGTCCATGGACGAGCACACACCCAACATTTAGTAGCCATCACCAGGCTAACGAAGCCAACGCTGAGTCTGATCTTACAAGAGGCAAGCTGGAGGCTTCCTGGTGCCTCATGTTCATATACCCAGGCCATATACACGCTCATATACCCACGCCATATACACGCTCATATACCCAGGCCATATACACGCTCATATACCCAGGCCATATACACGCTCATATACCCAGGCCATATACACGCTCATATACCCAGGCCATATACACGCTCATATACCCAGGCCATATACACGCTCATATACCCAGGCCATATACACGCTCATATACCCAGGCCATATACACGCTCATATACCCACTCCATATACACGCTCATATACCCAGGCCATATACACGCTCATATACCCAGGCCATATACACGCTCATATACCCAGGCCATATACACGCTCATATACCCAGGCCATATACACGCTCATATACCCAGGCCATATACACGCTCATATACCCAGGCCATATACACGCTCATATACCCAGGCCATATACACGCTCATATACCCAGGCCATATACACGCTCATATACCCACGCCATATACACGCTCATATACCCAGGCCATATACACGCTCATATACCCAGGCCATATACACGCTCATATACCCACGCCATATACACGCTCATATACCCAGGCCATATACACGCTCATATACCCAGGCCATATACACGCTCATATACCCAGGCCATATACACGCTCATATACCCAGGCCATCTCTCCAGGGGCTCTGAGCTGTTTCTGAGTAAGAATGCATGAATGAGGAAAGCGGTTGGTGAGTTACATCCCACTTTCATACAGCTGAACAATCCACGCTGATTGACCAACGGCACCTTAGTTCATGAGCTTGACTAAGCACCTGGCTTGCTGCCACACTGTGAGTCCAAAACCAGAGTCCCTGAAAGTCACCCTGCCTCGCTGTCCCTCGCTCCCTTGTATGTGAGCTAACTGGTCTGTGGGTGCTCTTGAGTACTGACATGTGATCATCCCATGAGCGGAGGCCAACTTCAGATGTGCCAATGTTCCCCTGCCTCACCAAGGAGAGCTCCTTCCTACAAGAAGTCTCATTATATAGTTTTCAAAGGCTCTTTTTTCTAGGTGAGAAACTTCCGTGAAAAATCTGGAAGCATAGATGTTTCATCGTCTTGACGTTGGGAGCAAAAAGAGCCCTTCGCGAGCGAAGCCAGCCCTCTCGTTTTAAACACGAAAAGATGAAGCCCAGCAATTTTGGGTCTCGGTCAAGGTCACAGATAGTAGCGTGGCAGGCAGCTGCATCCGGGTTCTGTGCTCCGTGTCCAATTAGACCCTGGCCCCGGTTCTGATACGTGGAAAACACACTCGAAACCTCAGGAAATTATTTTTAACTTTACACGGTAGTTTTCAATTGCTATTTTACAGCCAGGAAAAGAGAAGTATTTTTAAGAAGCAAGAACAACTGAAAAGTCAATCTCCCTCTCCACTTTGGCTATTTAAAGCAAGTTACGTTAATTCCCTGTGTGACGGTGTAAGAGATAGGAGAAAGCACACATTTCTGGCACTGCTTCCTAGCACACCAGGGCACCAGATGAGGACTGACTGATGGCTTCAGACACTAATAAGTCCAGAGTCTGTTCCTAGGAAAATGCTTTGCATGAGTCATTAAGGCTATTTTAGGGCTTGCTGTCTTGAATTGAATATAAACTAGCACTGGTGAGTCTGAATTTCAATGTGATTTCATTGAGGGAAGGAGAAAGCATAACACATATTGTTCTCAAGGCTTGGGTAGAGGCAAATTTTTTTTTTTTAAAGGATGGTGGTGAATCTATCGATTTGTATATTGTTTTTGCAAGTTCTTTGAATAACAATTCCAAAATTGACCGTACATTTATTCACATATTAACGTAAATCAAATCAAAATACTACTACTCAAAGCCTGCATTTATTTTCATTGTATCCTCCCATAGTAAACCAAATAGAATCGCCTGTGATACTTAAAAAAAAATAAGGCTGCTGCGCCCCCCCGGAAAACCTTGCACTGAATTGCCAGGGAGTGGAGTCAAAACATGAGTAATTTTTTTCCTGATGGCCTTTAAAAGCACTCTCGAGCATATCTTCGATGAAGAACCACTGATAGCACACAACAGCGACGCAAAGTGTGCCGTGCCGTTCGTTTTAACACCTCCCGTGTTCACGGAGAATGGAAATCTCCATTTGAAGAGAGAATATGTTTCATAACAGCGATGCTCAAACGGTGTTCTGAGCCATCTTCAAACACTGGGGGTGGAGCTTGTTAAAAATCTAAATGGCGAGTCTCACCCCCAACCTAAAACACTGCATTTTTAACAAAGCTATAAAGAATATTCAGGAGCACACAGAGTTCGAAGACTAAAACTTTCTGGAAGATGTCCTAAAAGGCCACTCGTTTCCTAAAGATTGAACTGAAAATAGTAAACGATGAACCATATTATAAAGGGACACAGCTGTGTCAGACACAATTTCAAACCAGACCTAATTTGAACCAAGGTCACTAAAGCTCTTCTATGGACTCCCCACCCCCTCACTCGTGGTGTTAACATTAGGTTGAGGAGGTGGCTTTCATCGTGGAAACAAGGTGGGCAGGTGGAGGGGAGAGGTCAGTTACAGTAGAGTAAACTGAGACTCCTTATCCAGAAATGTTCAGCTGGTCAATCATGGGGTTGAAGAAGACAGAAAAGGAAGTGAAGCCAGCAAGCTATGTTCCACCAAAAGAAAATGGGGGAACCTAGACCTCAAAGGTACACCTGAGATCCACGGGCAGATGTAGGCGGGATGATGGTTGTGAAGGAGACACAGAGCGAGATGAGTGGTTAGGCAGGGAGGTTCTGAAGTTGAACAGAACTGGGGTGGGATATACTTGTTATTTGGTATGTAGGTACTCTACAAGCAGTTAAGCAAAAAATACATGGTGACATCATGATGTCAGATGACTGCTACATGATGTTGGTGTAGGGACTTAAATTCCTAAGACGTCTTTACAGGCATTTCATCATTTACTACATACATCCTTCTACCTAGCCTTCATACATCATTTCTTCACCTCAACTGTAAATTGAAAATTTCAAGACCCCTTCTGAGTCAAAAGTCAAATGCTTTTGGTAGATAAATTAAGTGTTATCACTTCCATTTGCATATGAGGAAAATCAGATGGCAGGCTCCAAACCACATGGCTAGATGGGGTAGAGACCGGACTCTATCTAACCCATAATTCCAATTCCACTGCACGGCAATTTCTGCTCTCATTTTAGGCTTTTGCTACCAAGTGCTCCAGAGGAAGCGTTAAATCGAAAGGCCTAAAACTAAGGGCAGTTTAACAAGGCAAATGGCAGCCGGATCGTGATTTCCTATCTGGGGAGAACATAAGAGTAACAGGAATGAACTGGTAAGATGTGAAGATAAACACTTTAATAACGTTTTGTGAGGAAAAGGTAGTTAATTTTTTTAAATCATAATTTACCAGAATTCCTTCATTTTAAGGTCAGGCGGAAATACTCATTTGACAACCTTCCCAATCCTTACCGTTCATACGTCGTCTTTGACCATGTTATGTGTGCGGGACTTGAAGTAGTGCCCGCCAGGCCACAAACTCCTGTTTGGAGCCAGGATAATGCAGGATAATGGTAACTCTGGAACTTGGCTCACACATTCATTCGCTTTCTGCCCTACGCGTCCGTCTTCTTGACCAGACCGAGCTCCTCTAAGGGCAGAGAGGGTTTCCTTTATCTTTCTTTTTATTTGCCGCCAGTGCCCTCCCCACACTGCTATGCCTACTGTGTACCAGATACCGAAGAGCCCAAGCTAGATGCTTATGAAGATCAGTCTAAAGGAGGGAAAAGCCAGAGTGTCCTAGAATCTGCTGAACTGGAACATTTTGGCGAATAAACTGAGGCTGGCCCAGAGAAGAAGAAAATCCAAAGACAGAGATGAACCATGTGTACACTTTGCCGTATTGGAGAAGTTTATATTAATGGATGAAAATACAGACACATGTAATGCATACATTAGTAATACACACAAATGTGCAGGGATGCAGGCATTTTTAAACACAGGAAATGAAAGTACTGACCCTTTATTTTAAAAAATCCAATAAGAAGCTTATTCACACCATTACTTAGCTTCCTAAGGATATCATTGGCATATTACCCCCAAAAGATGCTAGTTTTCATTAAAAACTTAAGCTACATTTTGTACTTATGGTCATTGT
Source organism: Neofelis nebulosa (assembly GCF_028018385.1). Classification (NCBI taxonomy): domain Eukaryota; kingdom Metazoa; phylum Chordata; class Mammalia; order Carnivora; family Felidae; genus Neofelis; species Neofelis nebulosa. The sequence continues at coordinate 125,838,788 of NC_080789.1, forward strand.
ACTTAAGGTCATTCACATTTAAGCTACATTTTGTACTTATAGCCATTGTACTTGAGGTCATTCACATAATTTTCAAGTTTTTTCCTTCCACATACACATTAAAAAAACAAAAACCTGGATTCTTTCGCCTCGTGCAAGCATCTGGCTTCCTTACATAGAATGCATTTCATATACAGATTTCCAGGTGGCAATTCCTGAGTTAGAAATTTTAGGTAAAATGTTCACTTATTAATTCACACACATTCTTGACTGCACAATGGATTTATAGCACGACAAGGCAGGGGCACCTGGGTGGCTCAGTCGGTTGAGCGTCTGACTTCGGCTCAGGTCATAATCTCACGGTTCGTGGGTTCCAGCCCCGCATCGGGCTCTGTGTTGACAGCTCGGAGCCTGGAGCCTGTTTCGGATTCTGTGTCTCCCCTTCTCTGCACCTCCCCTGCTCATGCTCTCTCTCAATAACGAATAAATGTTAAAAAAAATTTATATAGCATGACAAGGCAAAAACAAAAAACAGTGAGTATATTCTATGTTTAAGCTGTTGGGATATTTTTTACACATATTTTCAGGTAGCAATTCCTAAGTTGGAAATTTTATGTAAAATATTCATTTATTAATTCACATATATTCTTTTTTTTTTTTAAGTAGGCTCTATACCCAGCGTATAGCCCAATGTGGTGATTGAACTCATGACCTGAGCTGAGATCAACAGTCAGATGCTCAATCAACTGAGTCACCCAAGTGCCCCAATTCACATACATTCTTGATTACAAAATGGATTTATAGCAGGAGCAGGCAAAAAAAAAAAAAAGAACAGTGAACATAGTCTATGTTTAAGTTGTTGGGCTACATACAAAAATGAATAGACTCAGATCCCCTAACCTCTCGGTACCTGTGAAGTGTCAGGGTGGAAAGTACAAATGTTATTAAACAGGTTTTAAAATAAAGCACAGAAAATTCAGAGAAACTGTACCAAACATTAAATTTATTCTTGCCAAGTAGCCAGATATTCTTGCTATGGATGTAGTTTGAATTTTATACAGATTACTGTCTCAAATCATGCAAATTCTAGTGCACCTGGTTAATTTACAACAACTCGACTCCGGAAAGTCATGAAGTCTCTATGCCTCAGTTTGCCTGAATGTCATTCTTCCAAAGTAATTCTACACACCCTCTACTAGAGATCAGCCTTCTGGGGCTGGGTATGTTTTGGAAATTTGCCAGAAGTAAGCAAAGGCAACTTGGGGCACCTAAAGTAATTTTTGAGAAAGCTCCTCAAGTCCATGAGATGGATTTTCATTCAACATATAGTTGCTAACAAGTTAGGCTGTCCATTGTCCTAAGCCAGTGGCACATTAAAAGCAGTATGTCAATGGCACGGGAGCAACAAATATCAGCAACACAACAGTAGTGTCAGGAGACAGGATAACCGGAAGACCGACATGAAGGAAGGAATAAGAGAAACCAAGGCATCTGATGGTGACGTTCCAGGTGCTTACCATGAACTCCCAAAGGCAGGACCAAACTATGTGTGGTGCTTTTGCTTAAGAAGGCAGGAGAGCATTTTAGATGCACTTCCATCAAATTTAAAATATTTGCTTGTTCACAGCAGGCAGGACCAGTTAACCATAAAACCAATATGGAATGCCTCATTCCCAAAAATGTCAACTAAATGAGAGTTCCAGTGATTCTCCACCTGGGCGTTATATATCACCCATGGAGGTTTTAAAAAATGTAGGTGCTTTGAGATTCAGACTTATGAAGTCTGAGGTGGGGGTCCATATTATCTGCATATTTACCAGTTTTTTTTTAAATATCCTTTTAACATTTATTTGTTATTGAGAGACAGGGAGAGACAGAGCATGAGCATGGGAGGGGCAGAGAGAGGGGGAGACACAGAATCCGAAACAGGCTCCAGGCTCTGAGCTGTCAGCACAGAGCCGGACATGGGGCTCGAACCCGCAAACCACGAGATGATGACCTGAGCCGAAGCCGGAAGCTTAACCAACTGAGCCACCGAGGTGCCCCTGCATATTTACCAGTTTTAAGTAACTCAGACACACTGAGGTTTGAGCACCCCTACTTATAGTCTAATTTTTTTCTGATCGCCATGTGCCTGGGTATAAAGGCTTTTTGTTTTAATGATTTAAAAGACGCCATGTTGCGACCTTCCTTCAGGGCCAGCTCGTATCTTGCAAATTCATTCGATTCTTGATTCGCTCACGCAAGAAACACTGTTTCGAGGGGCAGTAACAGCAGTCTGGTACCACACCAGGCAGGAGGGCAGGAGAAATTCCAAGATGAAGAAGACATACCCACAGTCTCCAGGAGACCCGAATCTCAAAGAGAGACAGATGCCGACAACTGCCACGCATCCCGGATATCTCAGTAAAGTGGAGAATGAACAACAGAAGTGTCAGTGTCATAGAGAAGGGACCGGTCAACTCTGCCTGGCACCTGGCGAGGGGTTTAGAAGAGAAGCCGACTGACAGAAAAGCGCCACAGGACAAAGCCATTTGAGTTGAGTTGGAAAGTCAAAGACATTGGGCTCCTGGGGGCGGGGGGGGATTCTCCCCGCTGTGGAATCCTCTCGCACTTCATGTGTATGCCATTCCCCTGGCTCCCGACATCTGCCACTTTGCTCTGCCCTGTGTCTTTCATGCAGGTCTTGTCTTACCAGACTGTAAATTCACCAGAGGGTAATAAGCCTGTCGAGGTAGAAACCACCTCTTATGCATCACCGTTTCCCAGGGCCTGGCATATACTGGGCACTCAATAAATATTTCTGGATCTCCACATTCCCTGAGAATACAGATGGACCTTTGAGTGTGGAGCATCTCACGGTGAAGTGTGAACAGCAGTCCAACCGCAACTAGGAATTTTTGATGTTTGTGACAAAAGGAGGTAGCGATGTTAATGTATCATTTCAGCTGAATGGTTTTAGAATGGATTATTTCAGAGTCTTTAAAAAAGTCAGAATGCCTTTCTGTTTCATCTTATTGCACTTAAAACATTATTTCAACGTTATCTCGACATCATTTAAATTCCACTTTGTTTAGACTTGTTTCAACGTAAGTTCCAGTTCATTAACACGGTTCTTTTTTTTTTTTCTTTCTTAAGTTTATTCATTTTGAGAGAGAGAGTGAGCAGGGGAGGGACACAGAGAGAGAGGGAGAGAAAGAGAATCCCAAATAGGCTCCACGCTGAGAGCGGAGAGCCTGAAGTGGGGCTCAGATCCCTGAACTGTGAGATCATGACCTGAGCTGAAACCAAAATTGAGACACTGAACCAACTGAGCTACCCAGACACCCCTATTAACACATTCTAATAGCTGTTGGTCTAGAACTTGTCCTATGACCAGAAGGCCAGGATTTAAAATTTTTTTTAATGTTTTATTTTTGAGAGAGAGAGACAGAGTGCAGGGGGGGGGGGGGGCAGAGAGGGAGAGGGTCACAGAATCCGAAGCAGGCTCCAGGCTGTCAGCACAGAGCCCGATGCGGGGCTCGAACCCACAAACCATGAGATCATGATGTGAGCCAAAGTCAGACGCGTAACCGACTGAGTCACCCAGGTGCCCCCAGAAAGCCAGGATTTTTGGACAAAGGATGTGAAGTTCTATTTAAGTGAGAGTCTCTTAGTCTTTCATCAATTGCTAGTACCCGTAATGGATCATCAAACGAAGTGACTACAAAGGAATCTGATTTTCTTCCTTCTGCCAAATCACAAGAGAAATTTCCATGTAGGACTTTCTTATAATTCAAAACCAACAGCCAGGGGGAAAACCAAGCTCTTTAGAAGTGTAGGTAGAATAGACAAAAACAGACTCCAGTTTCAGTGCCTAGATGTTGCAGTTACTTTAAGTACTGGAGAGTTTTGTTTGCTACTTTGAGATTCTTGGCCTCATGCACCAGAACTGGAATGTCAGATAATCCATCCCTGTTTGGGTGCGGGAGGGTGTGACTGTATTTGTGTCAAGTGTTGTCACTTTCCTACTAGGTCTAGATAATTGAATATTATGAAGTGCCAAAACCTTTATAAAGAACATGGATGTACGTGCTTATCTCTGTTAATAACGAGGCTGAAAAGGTTCCCGGGACACCGTGCTTCACCCTGCATGTATCCTAGGAGGGGAATACTCAGGGGTAAATGTAGGTGATGTGCGGCTGGGAAGACAGGAGGAACGCGGACTTAGGGCTGGAAGAAGAAACAGAAGGGAGACGTAAGAAGTCAACAGGAGGCTGGGAAGCAGGACTGACACTCTTATTTACTCACCTATAGAGTTTTCCTAAGTGATTAGACTTACTCCCATGGCTTCAGGTATAACCTAAAATGGCTGGTCCCTAGGTCTATATATTTGGCCCCGAAGACTTGGTTCTATTTGTCTATATCCAACTGCCTCCAAGAATTTCCAGCCGACTATCCACAGCTTGACATGTCCAAGGATTAAGACATCTAGTCAAAACTTTCATATTTTCCCCATTTCCTTAGCCTGGACTCCTGCCTCTGGGCTCCTTCCCACTGGCTCACTATAGTCTGTTCTACTGTAGTCTGTTATATATATATATATCTATCTATCCCCCAATGTATTCTCTCTTCTTCCATTTCTACTTGCCCCAGACTTAAATTCTCATGGTGTCAATTTTCTCTAATTTTATTTCTTTAACAAGTTGGAAAGGAGGAGGAGAAGAAGAGCCCAGATGAAAGATGATGGTGGCTTGGACTAGTGTTGTAGTGGTAAAGCTGGGTACATTTGGGTGATGCAAACGTTTTGGAGATGGTCTGAATGAACACGTAAGTGGAGATGCTATATAGGCTATAAATATAAATTGGAATTCGGAGTGGAGAGAGTAGAGAGAAACGAAAAGATGAGCGAGCCATGTTCTGAGTGCCGAAGAATCCTAACTTTGAGAGGTTAAGTATAAAGAGAGGAGCTTACTCCTCCCCACCCTGAAAAAAAAGACAGAAAGACAGAAAGAGAAACTTGGCAAGGGATGGCCAAAGAACATGGTATCACAGAAGCCAAGAGCAGACAACACTTCAAGTTGGAAAGAGTGGTCAACCATCCTGAATGCTGACACGTTGCATAAGAGAAAACGAAGCCTTTGACTTACCTGCAGCACAGAGATTGTTGGCCTTGCTTGGAACAATTGTTGGAATTGTTGAAATTGAGGGGATAGAGTTTGGACTGGAGAGGGGAGTAGGAGAGGGGTGAGGAAGGAGACGTTAGGTGCAGACCATTCATTTGAGAAAATCTGGCTTGGAAGGGGAGTAGAGAGATGAAGCTTTAGCCGAAGGAGCTGGGACACAGGGCTTTTAGGACAGGCACCTCCACAGTATGCCATGCTGATGGAATGATCCAGTAGAAAGAGAAGGACAGGATGCTGCCGGAAAGAGAAGATGAATAAAGACAGGAAGTCCCGGGGAGGTGAGAAACGGGGGGGAAAAAAAGGAATCTGACAGCAGGGGAGATGCCTCCTCTGTTCCAAAAGGAGGGAAGGCGGAAACATGGAGCCCAAACAAAGACAAGTTTGCAGGCTGGTGGCAAGAGAGAGCTACCACCTGCTAACTTTTGTTTTCTCGGCATGAAGTGAGATCAATAAACTAAATAAGTGAAAAAAAAAAAAAAACCTTAAAAAAAAACCTCCCAAAGTGAAAGAATAACTAGTTTGAGGAGAGAGGAGAAGGTAGGAAAACCATCTCGGATTATATCAAAACACTACCTATGCTTAATAGATAGCTTTCATTTGCTCTCTTCTGGGCAGTGTGAGAAACTGTTTCTATTTTTACACATTTTCATAAATTTTTATTGTGAATCTTCTCACCCAGGATCCTCGGACATTTTGCAGGGTTCTGGAGAAAGACTGTGCAGTCAAGGCTGCTGGGGATCGATCTCATGCTGCTAGTTTCTGCGTGGGCAACCGGCCAAGACAGAGTAGTCTCTCCCCAGAACTGGATGAACTGTTGACTATGAGGGTGGAGAGGCATCTGGTTTCAGAATAAATGAACATCCAAGATGGGGAAAAAAATGACACCTCAGCCCTCTCTCTGAAGCTCCAAAAAGACTGTAGTACTTTGAGGTAGCTATATGTCTTACCAGATAATGGATGAACTCCACCCTGTGATGACAGAGGCCAGATTGGGGGCCACTGGCATCTCCCAACTGTACTGTCTGAGGAGGTCTAGACTTGGATAGAAGTACAAGGGCCAAAAAATAGAGAGATTTTACCAAAGTGCTTTAAACAAAGGGCAATCAGTTTGAAAACATAAATTTATGTAAACAGAATCAAGGGAAAAACCATGGACACTGGATTTTAAGGGAACTCGGTGGGGGTGGGGGGGAGAGTGCTACCAAACCAGAAAGTGAAACCCAGAGTGAGGTCACTCCAGAGAAGATGGTGACAGCAACAGAATCACTCTGGACAAAGGTCAGAAGACAGGGCTGGACAAACCAAGCACCCTGAGAACAGTGCCCTCCAGACCTGAGAGTAACTGAGGGAGGAACACTGGTGTAGAGAGGTTGACAAAAAGGGAAGTCCCTTTTTTAGAAACGCATTGTAGTCTGCCAAATTCTCCCTGGAACAATTAATGAACTCAACCTCCACATCTGTATCTATCAGAACTCCTACAGGAAAAAAAAGGGTGAATACTTTGAAATCTTCCTACAGATATAAAAAAAATCATTCCTACTTAAACATCAGAACCATTACTGCATAAATCCTGTAAAGTAATGGATTTGGGGACCCTTCCACGAGAACTTATCCCTACTCAACCTTCGAGAGCTCACTATTGACAGAAAGACTATAAACGTGGAAGCAAACGTCCAACATATTGGGCTAGAAGACTAGCTCTGTTTCTCCCCAATCTGCCTTACGTTAATCTAACAAAAACCACAAATGAGAAGATAAAACGTGAATTAAAACAACACCCCCAATTTCTTCCATGTCTTATTATGGATTTCCATTATTTCATTGGTCTTTTGAAAAGACGTATGTGTGTATATACACAACACACATAAAAACAAGCAATAAAATATGATTTTCTTAAAAGAAACCCCAAATATGTTAATACTCTACCTTTACAAAATGGTGGTAAGGACGCCCAATTGATTTACAGCGTCCAGAATATTATGAATGTTTTAAATTAGCTATCCTATGGATAACAATATAAAGGGGAGAAGACATTATTTGCTACGTTTGCTGAATTTAATTTCAAAACTGGTCATGCCATGGAATAGCATCCAGGTAAAAAAATTTTAGCTCCTGACTGGCAGAACTATTACATGACTCCGTGAAGCCTGAGGGACCTGGGACGCCACAGCACAGGGGTGATCTCTGCATTGGAGGTGGGCTCCATGGAGCTCTAAGACGATGGCCACAGCCCAGAAAAGCACGTGTCCAGTCGGATGGTCTTGGCCACTCCTTCCTCCACAACTGTTCCAGAGAACATGGGCATTTCTGCAGAACACAGCAAAGGTGGCCGGGAGGCTCAAAGGGCAACGAGTCCTATGTTCCTGGTGCCATCGGTGTATGACATTCTAGTATTCACAATTACAAGCGTGAACTTAAGGCAGCAATCAGAGCTCTTTTTATTGTTATTTATTTATTCCTTTTTTAGACTTTTTAGAAAAACCCAGACTATATGTTTTTTAAAAATGTCACACGGGGGATGCCTATGTGACCAGAGACAGTTGAGTGTCTCTGACTCTTGATTCCGGCTCGGGTCATGATCTCGGGGTTCGTGGGATCGGGCCCCACGTGGGGCTCTGCACTGGCAGCATGGAACCTGCTTTGGCTCCTGTTTTCCGGCTCCCTCTACTCCCCCCGACAACTCTCTCTCTCTCAAAATAAGTAAATAAGCATTAAAAGGCATTACTATTAAAGGCACAAATTTTGAACAAGCTTTGTAAAAGTTCACCTTCTTTACTTCCTTCATACTAGAATGTATAGGCCTTGAATTAGTCATTCAAATTAGAATGGTAATAAATCGTGAAAAAAAAATCACAACTTTATTGATACTACTTATGTCCTTTGTGGTTTTTTGGGGGGTCTATTTTCTGTCTATTAATTTCACCTTAAGGCATAAAGGAATCTATGGATTTCTAAATCTATATCATTTCTAAATGATATAATTATTCATTTATATGCATCCAATATCTAATGATTTCTGTGTGCAATAAACAGACAAAATCTTCATCTTCGTGGAGTTTATAAAAACTCTTAGAATCAATACAAGTAAAAATTAACACATGCAAATCAATAGTGAAACATGAAAGTTAATTAGGATGATATTTTCACGTGTTTTCTAGACGTACACAGTATTTTATTTGTGTAATATTGTGTAGACAATATTTAAATTTGTTTTCCAACTAGGACCTCAATATTTTTATCTCGAATTGCTACTGCTCAGGAAGATATAAATTCACCTACAACCAAACACCTTAACAGACCTTATTATTTATTTTTCAAACTAATGTTTCTATAGCTTACAATACTTACAATCCAAGATTGGTAGTTATCTGTAACAATTAGCCAAGTTGAGAACAAATATGTTCTACCAAAAATAAGTTGATTTTTATATTCAGGTCTCTAAACATTTTTTTCCTAATTTTCTTGTACAATAAAAAGAAGTTGCTGAAAAACAGCACACTATTCGACCAGGGGAAGATGTTACATATTTAAATTGGAAAGTACTATTACCCAGCAGCATTTTAAAATAAGGGACTATCCTGTGTAGGAGGAACTCAATTTATGCCTCAATTTATATAGTCTAACATAATAGCGTAAGTTTTCTGTACATAATTGAGTTTTCCTTAAAAGTTCCTGGAGGTAGGGGTGCCTGGGTGGCTCAGCCGGTCCAGCATCTGACTTCGGCTCAGGTCATGATCTCACGGTCCGTGAGTTTGAGCCCCACGTCTGGCCCTGTGCTGATAGCTTGGAGCCTAGAGACTGCTTCGGATTCTATGTCTCCCTCTCTCTCTGCCCCTTCCCCGTTCATGCTCTGTCTCTCTGTCTCAAAAATAAATAAACATTAAAAAAAATTTAAAAAGTTCTTGGAGGTTGGGGCGCCTGGGTGGCTCAGTCAGTTCAGCATCCCACTTCGGCTCAGGTCATAATCTCATGGCTCGTGAGTTCAAGCCCCATGTCAGGTTCTGTGCTGACAGCTCAGAACCTGGAGCCTGCTTCGGATTCTGTCTCCCTCTCTTTCTGCCCCTCCCCCTGCTTGCGCTCTGTCTCTTTCTCTCTCTCTCAAATATAATAAACATTTAAAAAATTATAAATAAATAAAAGTTCTTGGAGGTGTATTTGCACACCCATGTTCATAGCAGCATCATTCCAACAGCCCAAAGTTGAAAACAACCCACCTGTCCACCGATGGAGGAATGTATACACAAGACATGGGAGATGCATGGAAGAGAATATTACTCGGCTTTAAAAAGGAAAGGAATTGACATATACCACAATGTGGATGAACCCTGAAGACCTTATGCTAAGTGAAATAAGCCGATCACAAAAGGACAATTGCTGTATGATCCCCCTTATACGAGGCAGTACCACTCCCAGAGCAGTCAAATTCGGAGAGAGAGAAAGTAGAATGTTCGGTGCCAGGGGCTGCTGGAGAGGGGAATGAACAATTAGTGCTTAACAGGGACAGAGCTTTAGATGCAGAACATGAAAAGGTTCTGGAGAGGGACAGTGGTGACAGTTGCTCAGCAAGGTGAATGAATACCCTTAACGGCACTGAACAGTAGACGTTAAAATAATAAACTTGGGGCACCTGGGTGGCTCAGTAGGCTAAGCATCGGACTTCGGCTCAGGTCACAATCTTATGGTTCGTGGGTTCGAGCCAGGCATTGGGCTCTGTGCCGATAGCTCAGAGTTCAGAGCCTAGAGCCTGGAGCCTGCTTCGGATTCTGTGTCTCCCTCTCTCTGCCCCTCCCTCTGTCACTCTCTGTCTCTCTCTCTTTCTCAAAAATAAATGTTAAATTAAAAAAAAAAAAACGATAAACTTTATGTATGTTTTATCACCCTAAAAATGCAAAAAAAAAAAAATCCCAATATCATGTAAAAATGGAAAAAAAATTCTTAGTGGTCAATATCATAATAATAACCAATGAATTTGTATCCAAGGGGAAAACTTTCCTACAGGGCATATTCTGTGCTATATGTTCATCCAAACAATAGTCATCCAATATCCTTTATCATTTGTTACTTAAGTGCTCGAATAACAAGTAAAATTCACGTAATGCCCATTTATTTAGTGCAGTCATCACTACACGTATATAATATGTCAAAATACACAGTAGCAAGCAATCTCTAGGGTTGGAACACTGGTTGGGTAAAAAGACATAGGAGGCCTGAAAGGAATTCACAAGATTAATTTATATAATATCAAAGGAAGAGGGGCGCCTGGGTGGCGCAGTCGGGTAAGCGTCCGACTTCAGCCAGGTCACGATCTCGCGGTCCGTGAGTTCGAGCCCCGCGTCAGGCTCTGGGCTGATGGCTCGGAGCCTGGAGCCTGTTTCCGATTCTGTGTCTCCCTCTCTCTCTGCCCCTCCCCCGTTCATGCTCTGTCTCTCTCTGTCCCAAAAATAAATTAAAAAAAAAAAAAAAAAAAAAAAAAAAAAAAAAAAAAGGAAGAATGAACTGGGGTGACCAGCATGTATCCAAATATTGCTAGAACTTAGGCGGGGACACTTTGTTTTGAAGTTAGTATGAAAGGAGAATCATTATGTATATTAACTATGATGTGTCCGTATCTTATGTCCAGGAATGGAAGGCAGAAGTTAGGGGCACCATAAGAAAGAACAGAAGGAAAGCTGTAAGCATGAGATACTGGAGGATTTGAGAGGCAGCTGAACAGAAGAGGCATTAAGGGAAAGAAACAGATTAAACCTTGGAGTCTTAGAAAAAAATGGGGAAAAAGGACAGCCATGTGGGTTAGCAGTTAATAAAGTTCAGCAGTCTGCAGGGAATACGATTGGCAGGAAGTTTCACGAAGGAGATGCATTATGAAAGTGATGATTTACATTAACCTGTCAAGAAAGTGAAGATTACATTAAATAGAGGAGAAAGAATAGTAATTGGCAACAAGGAGGCTGGTTAAGTGGGAAATGAAATAAAAGGATGTCTATGTCCGTAAAACCGGGAAATTGCTTGTCTCTTGTGTTACTGCAAAAACTATCCTTGGTATAAATAGAAACATCAGCCACAAAGGAACTAAATGTCACCCTCACTGAGCATCCTTCATGGACCATCAAGCTAAGTCATGCCTCATTTCACTGCACATCAGCAAAGCTCAATTCTACTTGGCTAATGAAAAGAAATTCTGCTAAGAGTACAGAATTAGAAGGCCACCACGTTCTGGGTTATGCCCTTCTTATTATAATACTGAAGCAGAGTCCATTTGTAGGGGCCAAAGAACAGCAAGAATACAAATGGAGCCCGCAGAGTGAAACCATTTAACCAACCAGGGCTTTAACCTTCTTAAAATTCCTGGAAGATAAGCAAGTGGAAGTGTGGAGTGATACACGATTTGCCCTCGGGCTACCTTCCAGGATTAAAAACTCCTCTACGAGCATTCCCACCGGGACCGTACACTCTTCACTGTCCAAGGAACAGCCTGTAGTATCTACCTGTGTTAATGAACGTTTCCCAACAGCACTGACCTCTAGCGACAGTGACAGCAGGATATAAGCCAGATGACAGACCCTCTCTGGAAGTGTTTTCTTATCTCCATGAACCTTCAATACAGCTCTCCTAGCCCTAATTCTTCCAGGTAACTTTATCAGCACTCATTTACCTAATAATTTAATTACCATTTCTAAATCATCTTCTAGGCGACACCTTCTTCCTAAGTCATCTTCCTTAATATATCATCAAGTACTCTCAGAATCAACCAGCCCCCACATGTTCCTTCCCGAACGGTGCAATGATTACCGTGCATTTGCCTGTCACATTTTTTCCCCTAAAAATACAAGTTCCTCTAATATATCTTTTCATGCTCTTCATGGAGGCAGGTGCCCCATCACACGCTGGCAGACACCATTATGTGAACTTCCGTTACAATTCGCATGGTGACTTTTTTACTTCGATAAGCATGTATATCACATTTAAAAAAATGTTCATCTTTTCCCCACAATGGAGGGAAAAACACCTTTTTCTCTAAACAGTACACAGTGCACTTGACATTTAAATGCCAAGTACTACAAAGCCATATCAATGGCATTTTCTTGAAAACTTAGTCCCATGATCTATATTAAAATGCTTTGACACATGCATTTTCAATGGGGGCAACTGTACCCCCAAGGGGCCAAAAATTTCCTCTTAGAAGGTGAAAAAAAAACTAACTCTTTTTATGTGTAAAGCACAGATATATACAGAGTACACAGCCAGATGTACAGTATATTTGTGGGACATAATTTCATTGGGCAGAGAGGATGGTGATTAGGAAAAACCTGTCTAGAAAAGGTTCCTCCTTAAGGAGGTGATAACAACAACACCAGAAGATTAAAAACACTGTTTTGATGTCAAAACTGTAAGAAATTAATTATAAATACTGTAAGCTCCAAAATAGTTACTTATTAGAGATCCCGGAACTCTCTAGACATGATTTTCTCTAAGATGCTTTCTCTTACTTGTAAGTATTTGGTAATACTTTCTCCTGGATGCCCCTAAGGGATGAATCCTTCCCTATCATTGCTATCATGCTACTTTATAAATGGCCATTGGACTTAATCCCCTCACTACACTGCTTACTTCAAGAGAAGAGAGAGACTGTCTTTCTTCATTCAGTGTTTATTTCCACTGTGAGAAAGGCATTGGGGTTGGCCCTGAAGGTACAGTGAAAACCAAGTCAAGGAAAAATGCTGGCCTCCTGGCACTTACAACCTAATTGTGACAAAGAAAGCCAGGAAGGAGGTAAATGCATGACACAATCTATAAACTACTAAGTGAAAGTTCTGAGGAGGAAATAAACAGGGTGGTAGGAAAGACAGTGGTTAAGAAATCTCGGAGGAGATGATACCTAGCTGGGACCTGAGAGGTAAGTCAGTGATCCAAAGGACAGAAGAGATTCCAAACCTAACAGGCCAACAGAAAGACCCAGGGAGGGCAGGGCTGAGGAGGCCAGGAAGGAAGACCCGAGGGGCTGTGAGGCAATGGGGTGGGAAAGGTGGAGCGTGAGACTGGCAGGAAATGATACTGGAAAGTTGGGCCAACGGAAGTGAGTTCCTGCCCTGCTTTTTAAACCCTGGTAAGAGGTCTTGATTTACCTTACAGCAGTGGAAAGCCACAAGAGGTTTGTAGACAGAATCCAATTTAAGTGTTAAGAAAATCACTCTGGCTGTATGGGGACCGAAGATCAGGGGAGGCGATGGTGAAAGAAGGAGACAGTTGGGAAGGCTATTCTGATATTCGTAATCCAGGTGAACAAGCTAGCGTGGCAGCGGCAGAGATGGGAAGATATGGACACAGACAAATAACCGAAGCTGAGGACATGGACAGAGAGGAATGGAGGGTGGGTGGAGCGTGAACAACTAAGTGGATGGGGTGACATCCGTCACAATGGGATTTTACCTTGGTTTTATCCATCCCTAGCACACTGCCTGACACCACAGCTAGAATTTACTACAAATTTCTTGAAAAAATGAAGCATTACGCTATGCCAGTTTCATAGTATCTAGAGACAGGTATTATTTTCCTGCCTCTTCCCCCTCCCCCGCGTCTTAAAAAAGAGGAGGCTGAGGATCAAAAAATAAAGTCTCTAAAGTCATACAACTAGCTGGCCAGGGTCACATCCAGTTTAAACTCAGGACTACAAAATGCTACCCCGGGCTCCTGGCCATAGCTGATCTTTCTTCCCCAGTGAAGTCCACCATTGAGGTATTATGGTAGGGCTGAGTCTCAGACAAAGGCTCCTGACATGGTAGTTTTTGTCCGATTCTGTAAGTGTTCTGGGCTTCTCCACCAGACTCTGAGCTCCTCCAAAGCAGTGACTCTTTCATATTTGAAGCACAGTGAAAGCTAACTGAACAAGTGTGATGGAACTCTCTTCAACCATTAGTGAGAGAGTTTACTTGGATGAATTCTTTAAATTCTCTTTTTAATGTTTATTTATTTTTGAGGAAGAGACACAGGATGAGCAGGGGAGGGACAGTGCAAGAGGGAGACACGGAATCTGAAGCAGCCTCCAGGCTCTGAGCTGTCAGCACAGAGCCCGACACGGGGCTTGAACTCATAACAGCGAGATCGTGACTTGAGCCAAAGTGGGACACTTAACCGACTGAGCCACCCAGGTGCCCCTTTATTGGATGAACTCTTAATTTCTCACTGGTATGAAGTCCTATTTTTCACTCAGTATGCCACTATCGTCGTCATCTTCTTGTGAATTCTTAATTCTGAAAGAGAGTAGATAGGGACACCCGGGTGGCTCAGTTGGTTAAGCGTCTGAATTCCGCTCCGGTCATGATCTCACGGTTCATGGGTTCCAGCCCCCAGTTGGGCTCTATGCTGACAACGTGGAGTCTGCTTAGGATTCATATTGTCTCTCTCTCTCTCTGCCCCTCCCTGATTCATACTCAAAATAAATAAAGAAACTTAAAGAAAAAAGTAGATAAAAGTGTCTGATTTTCTAAAGATCTGACAGTAGATTCTAAATGTAAACTTTAATTTCCCTGACTGATGCCATGATTCTGTTGGGTATTATTCTCACAGTGACCTAACCCACAGCTGTTCTTATTCTGGGAAACTGCCATTATCTTTACATGAGGCACCTTCTGACAAGGAAATTCTGTTAAACTTGGCATCCTTAAGTGGTATTACCACAAGTGTGTGTATAAAGTGGTTGGGATTATTTGAAATATAGAATAGTAAGTAAAGTATTGGCAGAAAAATCTCAACTTCCTCCTCCCTCCAACTGTTAATTTAAATTCCTTACCAATTTACTAGAGAAATAAGTCATTTACAAACTTTGTACGAGTCTACCTCAAAAGCCAGAAGTAAGAAAATACTTTGAAATTGGAAAATTTGGTTGAGGTAGTGAAGTTAAGGTTGAATTTTACTACAAGTAAAAACACACAGTAAAGATGACAAGAACCAGAAGAAATACAAGGCAGGTATTTCACCGGAGCAATGGCTCTCAACCATGAGTGTAGATTAAAATCCCCTGAAAACTATAGAAGACTTATGAAGGAAACTGAAGAGGACAGAAAGAAATGGAAAAGCATTCCGCGCTCATGGACGGGAAGAATAAACATTGTTAAAATGTCTATACCACCCGAAGCAATCTACACATTTAATGTAATTCCTATCAAAATACCGCCAGCATTTTTCACAGAACTAGAACAAACAATTCTAAAATTTGTATGGAGCCACAAAAGACCCCAAATACCCACAGAAAGTCTGAAAAAGAAAAACAAAACTGGAAGCATCACAATTCTAGATTTGAAGCTGTATTACAAAACTGTAGTCATCAAGACAGTATGGTACTGGCACAAAAACAGACACATAGATCAATGGAACAGAATAGAAAACCCAGAAATGGACCCACAACTCTATGGTCAACTAACCTTCAACAAAGAAGGAAATAATATCCAATGGAAAAAAGTCTCTTCAACAAATAGTGTTGGGGAAACTGGATGACGACATGCAGAAGAACGAAACTGGACCACTTTCTTACACCACACCCAAAAACAAATTCAAAATGCATGAAAGACCTAAATGTGAGACAGGAAACCATCCAAATCCTAGAGGAGAACACACGCAGTAACCTCTTTGACTTTGGCCACAGCAACTTCTTACTAGACACGTCACCAGAGGCAAAGGAAACAAAAGCAAACATGAACTATTGGGACCTCATCGAGATAAAAAGCTTCTGCACAGCAAAACAAATGATCAACAAAACCAAAAGGCAACCTAAAGAATGGGAAAAGACATTTGCAAACGACACAACTGATAAAGGGTTAGTATCCAAAATCTATAAAGAACTTATCACACTCAACACCCAAAAAAACAAATAACCCATTTATGAAATGGGCAGAAGACATGAACTGATACTTTTCCAAAGAAGACATCCAGATGGCTAACAAACACATGAAAAGATGCTCAACATCGCTCATCATCAGGGAAATACAAATCAAAACCATGATGAGATACTACCTCACAGCTGTCAGAATGGCTAAATTTAACAACACAAGAACCAGCATGTGTTGGCAACGATACAGAGAAAGGGGAACTCTCTTGCACCGTTGGTGGGAATGCAGACTGCTGCAGCCATTCTGGAGAAAAGTATGCAGGTTCCTCAAAGAACTAAAAATTGAACTACCCTATGATCCAGCAACTGCACTACTAGGTATTTATCTAAAGGATACAAACGTACAGATTCAAGGGGATACATGCACCCCCAATGTTTATAGCAGCATTAGCCAAAATGTATACATGTATCAAACTATGTCTATCGAGCACTCTTTCTCTCCTATAGCCAAATCATGGAGAAAGCCCAAATGTCCATCAACTGATGAATGGATAAAGAAGATGTGGTATATATGCACAATGGAATATTACTCGGCCATCAAAAAGAATAAAATCATGCCATTTGCAACGATGTGGGTGGAGCTAGAATGTATTATGCTAAGTGAAATAAGTCAATCAGAGAAAGACAAATGCTATATGATTTCACTCATATGTGGCATATAAGAAACAAAACTGGGGTGCCTGGGTGGGGTAGTCAGTTAAGCATCTGATTCTTGAATTGGCTCAGGCCATCGTCTCACAGTTCATGAGTTCGAGCTCCGTTAGTCTGTTTGGGATTCTTTCCCTCTCTCTCTGCCCCTCCCTTGCTCATTCTCATTCTCATTCTCTCTCTCTCTCTCTTTCTCTCTCTCTCTCTCTCTCCCTCTTTCTCTCTTAAAATAAACTTAAAAAAAAAGAGAGAGATGAATATATAGGGAGGGGGAAAAAGAGGAGAGACGAAAACAAACCACAAGAGACTCTTAACAATAGAGAACAAACTAAGGGTTGATGGAGGGAAGTGGGTGGAGGGATAGGCTAGACAGGTGAAGTGTACTAAGGAGGGCACTTGTTGTGATGAGCACTAACTAAAATTTAAATTAAAAATTCCCTGCAGGGTGTGTTGAAACACAGAGGGGGGGCCCTTCCCGCCTACACTGACAGCCAAAGTTCAAGACTTAGTAGATATAGGGTAGGGCCTAAAGAATTTACATTTATAACAACTTCCCAATGATGCTGATATTACTGATCTGGGGCCATCGCACTTTGAGGGACACTGTACTGGAGCAAATACTGAGAATCAACATCTACTAAACCAATGTTTTGCTTTGACATAGAGGGGAACATTGGCAGGAAAGTAAACATCAGTATTGCAGAGCTGTTTGAACGAAAAGTCCACATACATATGCGAGACCCGTACAATGTCTATTTTTTCAAAAACAATTTTTAAATTTTTACTTTTGTTTCACAACATGGGATATGATGGGTTTTTTCCACGAAGTATGAATTTCTGTAACACCAAGACCTGATTTTGACCCGAGTGGTGGAGAAAATAAATTTACCTGACAGTCTCTGATTGCTTCGTCTTGGCCCCCTCACCCAAGCCTGATGTCAGGACGAAATACGACAACCTTCATCCACACTAAATCGTTTATACGTTGGTAAGGCTCCACCAGGAACACTCATTAAGGAATGACCAGACTTTACAAAAACAGCCAGGGTGCTGTCGGTGGGACAGAGAACCCTTTTAGTGAACAGAAAAATATAAAAATCATACTAGGTAGAGAGTACCTCTATTCGTATGGCCAATCTCGGTGACCTCCGTTGTTCCAGAGGTCAGTGGGTGGAAGGCGGTTTTTCAATGCGGTCATTGGCTAGATTCTTCTTTTTTCTTCTTCTTCTTTTTTTAATGTGCTACTGTAGTTCTGCTTATTTTTATTTATGCATATTCTGGCTTGTTCCGAAAGAGCATAAGTTAATCAACTGAGTTAGGAACAATCCAGTAAGATAAAAAATTTTATAGGGTGTGATGGACTTCGTTTTTGTACCCCCCCCCCCTCAAATTCACGTAGTGAAATTCTAACTCCCAAGGTTGATGGTAATTAGGAAGCGGGGCCTGTGGGAGGTGATGAGGTCCTGAGGGCAGAGCCTCCTGAATGAGGGTCATTATAAAAGAGACCACAGAGAGCTATCTTGCCCTCTCTTGGCCACATGACAGTACGACATGAAAATGGCTGTCTGCAACACAGAACAGACGATGCTGGTACCCTGAGCAAAGACTTCCAGCCTCCACAACTGTAAAAAATACATTTCTGTTGTTTATAAGCCTGAACTATGGGATTCTGTTAAGGTAGCATTAATGGACTAGGACACAGGTTGGAATTGGAGCTCTGGGAAAACAAAGATGGGGAGGCGCCTGGGTGGCTCATTCAGTTGAGCGTCTGACTTTGGCTCGGGTCATGATCTTGCGGTTTGTGGGTTCGAGCCCCGCGTCCAGCTCTGTGCCGACAGCTTGGAGCCTGGAGCCTGCTTCGGATTCTGGGTCTCCCTCTCTCTCTGCCCCTCTCCCGCTTGTGCTCTGTCTCTCAAAAGTCAATAAAAATATTTAAAAAAATTTTTTTAATAAAAAATTTAAAAAAGGAAGATGGGGTGGGGGTGGGGTGTTGGAATAAAGCCAACTGTGAAGTTGGACCACCTCTTTCAACTACCTTGGTCAAGTGACTTTATATAGCTCTTAAAACACTGAACTGAAAACCACAAGAGATTATGAGGAATACATAAAAGTGTAATCACTTGAGTCCTATCTACATGTAGACGATGATATGACCAGCATTATTTGATATATACATGCTTTCAAAGTTAAATGCAATGAAAATGCAGGTTTCACTAGTGTGTCTGTGTTTGTAGTGCTGATAATGAACTAGGTGGCCACCAGGGCTTGGAGGAACAAAAACGTTTCTCCGACAGACAGAAAGAGCTAGGTCACGGATGAATATGTGGGTATAGGGGGCACTGGGGTGGTACCTCCCTATTTGTGAAAAGCCTCCTCCCTCTTTGGTGGAAGAAAAGGAACAAGAAAATGGCCATTTTCTGCAGGGGGAAAAAGGTAGTTTAGCGGGAGAACATGGTTCTAAAGCCATTTTGTTTCTTAATCCACGCAGAATCACGCAAACTTCATATTGAACAAATTCTGTCACAATCCAGTTTAAAACAGTGCTAAATCGACATGACAGATTGGAGATAGCTGATGACAGAAACACGGTACTTATGCCTGAAGGGTCTATGAACAAAAGTGGGAACAAAGCCAAGAACAGGTGGGAGCCTACCGGACTATCTGGTCCGGTAACGCCAGACCTGTTACGATGGTTCTAAACCTTTTCAGGAACTGCACCTGAAAATCTATTCGATGCAATCACCCAGATGGCTGCTTCTTGATTTCCGGTGCCTCCATTAAGCAGGTTGCTTTTCTCGCATCGAGTGGGCTGAGAAGCGAGGCGAAATTCAAGAACCACGGAGGAAATGCTTAAATGTTTCCAAGTCCTATGCATCCCGCAAACCCCGGGTCTGCAAGCATTTCCCCCCAGATCTAATCCAGGCTACACAAAAATCTCTTCAGGCGAAGAGATCCTATCTTACGTAAGGTTGATATTACAAACTTTGCCACTGATTCCCTGATGATGGGAAATATGTTCCAAGAAATAGGTTGAAACACTAGTAGTGATTCTTTTTTTCCTTTATAAAAATATACACTAGAGCATGAGAGTCATTCCTGCACTGTTTCCTTCCCCTTGCACTGAAATGCCTTTTTTTCCTTAAGTTTATTTATGTTGAGAGAGGCGGGGGGAGAGAGAGGGAAGGAACAGAGAGAGAGGGAGGGACAAAGAATTTCAAGCAGGTTCTGCACCGTCAGCACCCGATGCGGGGCTCGAACTCACCCACTGTAGGATCATGACCTGAGCTGAAACCAAGAGTCGGACGCTCATCTGACTGAGCCACCCAGGCGCCCCTGAGATGCCTTCTTAAGAGGAAGTAGGAAGGAGCACCCAAATCTTGGGGTTCCCTTACCACCTGGATTCTATCTTCAGCCGCTAGCCCCCGGTGAGCCACCTCCTCATATTATTTACCACATTCCACACTTATTCTTTCCCAATAATTAGAGGCACTGGTGTTTAGGTGATGAGATAAATATCTAGCAAGGAAATGAAAAAATCACTTTGGTAAAGAGACACTATTCACTCTGTTGGATGTGTTAATGGGCATAGGGCAGTAAGGAAGGGTTTCCTCTGGTCAAATCTTTTTTTCAACGTTTTTTTTTTTTTTTTTTTTTTTTTATTTATTTTTGGGACAGAGAGAGACAGAGCATGAACGGGGGAGGGGCAGAGAGAGAGGGAGACACAGAATCAGAAACAGGCTCCAGGCTCCGAGCCATCAGCCCAGAGCCCGACGCGGGGCTCGAACTCACGGACCGCGAGATCGTGACCTGGCTGAAGTCGGAAGCTTAACCGACTGCGCCACCCAGGCGCCCCTCCTCTGGTCAAATCTTGTGATTCCATTGACGATGGCTTTTTTTTTTTTTTTTTTTAAAGGACAGAGAGAAGGGAGCCTGGGTCACCCAGTCAGTCAAGCATCTTTTGGCTCAGGTCATGATCTCACAGTTCGTGGGTTCGAGCCCCGCATTGGGCTCTGTGCTGACAGCTCAGAGCCTAGAGCCTGCTTCAGATTCTGTGTCTCCCTCTCTCTCTCTCTCTGCTCCTCCCCTGCTCAAGCTCGCTCACTCTCTCTCTCTCTCAAAAATAAACATTAAAAAAAAATTGTTAAATAAAGGACAGAGAAATGTAGCATCTAGGTGTTTAACAAACCATTCATTCCTTAAGACTGTTGGAACTGTGCCTGAATAGTACAGTTTTGGGCTTTACAGACATCTTCATTTGAGAACTGTATAGACCCAAGGAGGAGAGAAAACAAAAATTTTATGGTGAACAGAAGTAGAGTCACTGTACCCAATGAAATGCTCTCCTGCCTTATGCCACCTGCCCTGTGCCTTCCATTCTGGAGGGCCTGGGCTCCTTTGTCAGCTCTGGGTCTGTACTCTGAACATTCTGCCTCATCCAGCTTCCTGTTCTAAGCCCCGGCACTGAAGTTTGACATGCTGCCTTCCCCATCTGCACTCAAACCGACCTATGTCCCATCATGTCTAGGTAACAGCAACTCTAGAACATTCCCCAAGCCAGAGTACTCCGGGAGGCACCTCAAGACAAGTCTCTGGGGCTGGCATTCTCCTCAGCAGGCCCTGGTACCTGGAGAAGGGACCTAGCAAAAGGATGACAGAATGTCAAATGCACCAAATAAGCACAGGGAGATTCTATCAAGTTCCCCATAGACTGGATCCAATCCCAGGTCTTCTCATTTACCAACCATGTGAACTTGGCAAATTTCTTGGCTTCTCATCACTTCATGTCTTTAATGGTGAAATCGAGATAATAGTATCAACCGCACAGGGTCCTTGAGAAGATGAAAGTTGTGGATGTAAAATACTATGAAAGAACTTGCTCTTCTCATCAGACGCTCTTCCTCCTTGACTCCGTCTTAGCTAAAATAGTAAGGTAGCCTGATCATATCAATGACTTCATGACTTCCTGCAATGGAAGCCTTGTGCTCTCCTACTTCTTTTTTTTTTTTTTTTTAACTGAAGGAGTTTGGTATCGCCTTTGTTTCTGGGATAGCATTTCCACACCACAGGACCCCAACAATCGTAACCTACTTCACAGAAGGCAGATTCCTTCCACTTATAGGGGAGCAGAATATGCCACCCGAAAATATGCCACTTTGGCATAAGTATTCTTTTGAGCTGGAGACACCAGTGAGAGGAGATGCGGGAAGATACCTTCCCAGAGCTTCCCTTAAGAGACCATAAGTAAAAACTCTTGAAAAATGGGGACTGCCATACATCCCCTCTTCGTGGAAAGTTTACAGCCATGAGGGAGATGGAAAGTTGGTGCCAAGACAGACCCGCACAGATAAACCTCACTCCATTAGTTTCCCCCATATATTTGCCTTCCCACAATCTGCTGTACTAAAAAATGCCAAGTTCTTTTACTTTGTCTCATCACATCCCTGAAAATGTACTGTTCTTTTGTAAGATGCTGCAGAACCCAAGTTCTAATGTCCCCCCTGAGTTGCTCTTCACTGAGCTATCTCCCACAGAAAGTGCGCTACATGTGTGGGGAAACTGTCTTTCTCTCATTAATCTTTTAGTCATTCTAATTTTACACAGCCCCAGCCAGAGAACCTAGGAGAGTAGAAGAAAAATAATTTTTCTTCCCCTACACCACCTTTCCTGATAGTTTCAGCACTGGGCTCACCGAATTTCCTTTTTTCTTTTCTTAAGTTTACTTATTTATTTTCAGAGAGAGAGAGAGAGAGAGAGAGAGAGAGAGAGAAGAAAGAATCCCAAGCAGGCTCTGCATTGTTAGCACAGAGCCCAGCGTGGGGCTTGATCTTCCAAACCATGAGACACAGACCTGAGCCAAAACTAAGAGTCAGATGCTCAGCCAACTGAGCCACCCACGTGCCCCTGGGCTCACAGCATTTTCTTTACCCTGTCCCTTCTTCCTTGTCTCAATATCCACGGGGACAACTTTTGGGATTCTAGTTCCTAAGTCTTCACTTCCAGTGGCTGCCATCTATATTCTAACCTGACTTCAAAATTTTACATGTCATTATCCACTGTTGCTTCTTTCCCTTCTGGTCATTCTCTGACAAAGACATGTCTTTTCTCCCTCTCAACATTCACCTTCCACCTGCAGCCTGGATTCCACGTTATCCCTTCTCTAGGGCAGAGGCCCTCAGATTGTGGTCCCCACGTCAACGGCATCAGCCCCACCTCGGATCTTGTTGGAAATGCCATTTCTTGGGCTCTACCAGGGAGCTGCTGACCCAGGAACTCTGGGGCTGAAGCTGAGCAGTCTGTGTTTTCCTGGAGCCGCCCCCCCCCCCCCAGGGCTTCTGGCACAGGGCAACATTTAAGAACTACTACTGTAGGAACTTAGTAGGAAAGCAAGTATCCCCATAATCCACATTACACATTCTTTTCTTTGCTTCTACTTAATCATGTTCTACTTCATCATGTTAATCCTATATTCCTTTTTTTAAGTATTTATTTATTTTTGAGAGAGACAGACAGACAGACAGACAAGACAGAACACGAGCAGGGGAGGGGCAGCGAGAGAGAGGGAGACAGAGAATCCAAAGCAGGTTCCAGGCTCTGAGCTGTCAGCACAGAGCCCGACGCGGGGCTCGAACTCACGAACCATGAGATCATGACCTGAGACGAAGTCAGATGCTTAATCGACTGAGCCACCCAGGTGCCCCAATCCTCTATTCTTAAGGAAAAAAAGAAAAATCTGAATCCTGCTCCTCCTATCAAGTTTCATTAGGGGCACCCGGGTGGCTCAATTAAGCATCCGACTTTTCGATTTCAGCTTGGATCATGATCTCACGGTTTATGAGATAGAGCCCTGTGTCAGACTCTGCACTAACAGCATGGAGCCTGCTTGGGATTCTCTCTCTCTCTGTCTCTCCTGTGCTCACTCATGTGTGCATACTCTCTTTCCTTCTCTCAAAATAAATAAATAAAAACTAAAAAATACTATTTTATTTCATTGATACCATTCTCTAAATAAGGAATATGATGTACTTTCTGTTCACACTTTCTTAAGTTTGTGTATTCATTCATTCATTCATTCATTCATTTTGAGAGAGAGAGAGAGAGGGAGAGAGAGAGAGAGGGAGAGAGAGAGCATGCACATGTAAGCAGGGAAGGGGCAAAGAGAGAGGGAGACAGAGAATCCCAAGCAGGCTCTGCAATGCCAGTGCAGAGCCCAGTGAGGGCCTTGATCCCATGATGTGTGAGATCATGACCTGAGCCAAAATCAAGAGCCAGACACCTTAACTGGCTGAGCCACCCAGGTGCCCCATTCATGCTTTCTCTTCAAAACACTCCAAGACTCCTTAGGCAGGACTCCCATCCGTGTGATGTTCTATTAAAGCTATTCTTTCCAAGGCCAGTGATGCCTTACTTTCCAAACTTTAAAGTTCTCCTCCTGGATCCCTCTGCCAAACACTTCCTTGGTCTTCAAAGTCCTATCCTAATATTCTGAAAGAGCCAGATCCCAGTTTTCCTGCTCTGGGACCATCCTTTCTCAGCCTCCTTTGGCAGTTCTCTTCCTTCTATCCTCAGACAAATGCTCCCCAGCATTCTCTAGTTAGCTTCACTCAAGTTATGGATTCAATGATCACCTCTAGACAATAACTCCAAATTCTTCTTCCTAACAGAACCTTCCTTCTAAGCTGCAGTTCCTGCAGCCTTCTAGATGCTTCCAGGTTCATAGTCCAAGGCACCTCAAACTTAACACATCCCAATGTCAAGTTATTGTCTCTGGCCCAAACCAAATACTAATTTCAATTCCCCACTTTTGAGTAACTACATCATCTTTCTCCAGATAAAGTGTAGCATGTCCCAAAATAATGTTCCAGAAAATAATACATGATTTAGAAATTCTTTTTTTTTTCTAAGAGTGTCCAAGGACAACTAAATTTGAGAAGTGGGACAACACCGTCTTCTTTTAGGAGATTCACAGTACATATTAGCACATTAGAAGCTCTGAGAAACCCTGCACAGAGAAAATGAAACATGCCATTGCAAAATGATTTGACCAAGGTCCTAATTCCTTTGGTAATACGAACCAGTGTCACTCAGCACATCTACCGATACTTATCAGGATGTGACCTTTATCAACCAACTCACCTCTGCCTCTTACATCTGATTATTCGCCCAGCCTGGATGACTTTTCCTTGTGGAGCCTTTATTTCCAGTCCTACGGTCACTTCTCCACTTCAGGCCCTCCTACTTCTGGTCCAACTATGCAACTCACCAGCTCACTTCCTTTCTCCTTTAACTTTGAATCCAGTGTGCTTAGTTTGAGAGCAGATTACTTCACTGAAAGTACAGCTCAGGACATTTCACTCCCCGATTTAAAAATCTCCACAAAACTAAAGAACAAGCATCCTCATATAGAAAGTAACATTCAAAGTTTTTTTCTAACCCAGATCAACCCCTGCTTGCCATCCCTCGCCCTGCCTCCATCCTTCTGTACCCTCTTGCTTTACGATTCTAAAATAGACCCTTGAGCCTCACCTGTCCTCAGATCCATGCTGTGGCATGCTATTCTCTTGCTTCATCGTGCAAAACCCTCCAATGATATCACAGCTTCTCAGGGCGCCTGGGTGGCTAGTCGGTTAAGCGTCCAATTCTTGATTTTGGCTCAGGTCATGATCTCATGGTTCACGGGATCAGGCCCTGTGTTGGGCTCTGCACTGATAGCACAGAGCCTGCTTGGGATTCTCTCTTTCCCACTCTCTCTTTGCCCCTCCCCCATACACACACTCTCTCTTTCTCAAAATAAATAAACTTAAAAAAAAAAAAATCACAGCTTCTCAAAGATTATCTATCCTCCACAGCTCAGCTACAATCCCACCACTTCTAGGAAACTTCCTCATGTTCCAGTCATAAACTGTCACTACTCCTTTTTTTTTTTTTTTTAGGTTTATTTATTTTGAGAGAGAGTGAGCACAATCAAGGGAGGGGCAGAGGGGAGGGGGGGGGGGAAGGGAGGGAGGGAGAGAGAGATAATCCAAAGCAGACTCTTCACTGTTAGCACACAGCCTGACATGGGACGTGAACTCATGAACCGTGAGATCATGACCTGAGCTAAAATCAAGAGTCGAGTGTTGCTTCGGCAGCACATATACTAAAATCAAGAGTCGGATACTCAAATGCTTGAGCCACCCAGGCGTCCCTGTCACTGCTCCTTTTGAAATCCCAGAGCACTGTGCTCATTGCACTTGTTCTCTTTGGTCTTCTGTCTTCAGAATGAGGCATGGAAATGACATAAACTGCCTCTCATACACATTTACCTCCCCAGATGTACCTAACACAGTCTCTTGCTCCGAAAGCTCTAGAAATAAGCCGGATAATGAATAAAAACCAAATTACATTGACCTGTACATAGAAAAAGAAACCAGTGTTCTTAAATTCAGACCCCATGACATTGGAAACTCCTTCACCAAAATGTGGTCGGTACATGCATGAGGGAAAAGAAAACTCTATGTTCTTCCTTAAAGTGCAAGCCTCTTTTAAATACTAAGCACTATAATTTTGGTAAATTGAGGCTCTGTTGGTAGCTATAAACATCACAGTTCAAGATACACTATCAGACATAGTAATTTGTACCAGTTCCCAAGGGCCAGCTGCTAGACAAGGTCCCCTCCTGTTTCTGAGAAGAATCAGAGTGTTCAATTTCCCAATAAGACTTCCATCCTGAACTGAAAAATAACCGAATAACATTAATATATTAGTTACTGCCCAAAACACCATGGGCAGAAGCAACGTATAAGCATGATTTCTACTACTGTCCTCGCCACATGAGATACTTCTGAGAAGGAAAGACTGAAACGAATTCAATCGGTTACATAACAAGTGAGCCACAAATACTTTGGTGAAAAACACAAAACCCAAAACTTGGAAATGCTAGTTAATCTTTCCAAAACAAAACGAAGGGTAAATGCAGTCAAAGTTGGTAGAACCACTGGACAAAAGTGGAACCAGGTCTGCTCTTTCTTGTCTATTTGTTTCTCCTGACGTCACTGTTTAGCCTTTGCTCCCTTGGTTAACAATTCCAAATGCCATGTTACTAATTTCACTAATATTTCAGCCAGGGTATTTCTCGTTTTACTGTCTTATGTGTATCTCCTTTTTTAAAAGATAATTTTTTAATGTTTACTTTTGAGGGAGAGAGAGAGAATCAGAGTGCGGGCAGGGGAGAGGCAGAGACGGGGGGAGACACAGAATCCGAAGCAGGCTCCAGGCTCTTGAGCTGTCAGCAAAGAGCCCGACGCGGGGTTTGAACCCATGAACCGCGAGATCATGACCTGAGCCGAAGTCAGACGCTTAACTGACTGAGCCCCCCAGGCGCCATGGGAAATGTACTTTCTGACACGTCTGGGGGCTGGAAGTCCAAGATCAAGGTGTCGGCAAGCCTGCTTTCTTCTGAAGCCTCTCTCCTTGGCCTGCAGAAGGCCACCTTCTCACTATGTCCTCACGTGGTTGCCTCTCAGCCTTGGAGAGTCTCGTGGCCTAATCTCCCTTTTCATAAGGATGCCGGTCATACTGGATTACAGCCCATTCTAAGGACCTCATTTTAATATAATTATTTCTTTTAACGGCTCTATCTCCAAATACTGTCACATTCTGAGGTACATTTTGAGGTCAGGGCATCGACATATGAATTTGGTTGGGGGGAGGGGTACACAATTCAGCCCATAACACAGGCTACAGGCGTATGAGGCTCTAAGAGATAAATAGTAGTTATTCTCTCTTAGCTCTGTCCATTCTATGAAAGATTCGTGAGCAAAATGTTTTAAGTAATTTAGCTGCTAGGCAATCTAAAATGTTTTCCTCTTAAATCATATTTTGGAGTAAAGGTAAAATTCATATAGGTTTTTAAAATAAACATATTTCACAAGAGTACCCTTTTGTGGGCCTGTCCCATCTGTGTATCTGACCCGCCGTGTGCACATCCCAAGGACAGGTTTGAGGAGCCACAGGGTAAAGGATTCGGGATCATCAAGGGCACTTGGAGGGAGAAATGCAAAGAAACCACTTGCCAGGGGCTGGGCTAAGAGAGTGCACATATGAGCAGAACTGCTCACGTTAGTTCCCTGCACCCAGATGGGGAGCAGAATGCCATCTTCTATACTGGGTCATCCAGAGAGGATACAAAGGGTCTGCATTCCTGCGAGAACAACATTCGCTCAAACGAGCGGATGCCCTTCAAAGCTGCCTTGAGGTAGTTAACTGGGTCACTACTTCCCTTTAGATGTTCAGGAAACAGTATGAA
The DNA here is from genome assembly GCF_028018385.1 of Neofelis nebulosa. Classification (NCBI taxonomy): domain Eukaryota; kingdom Metazoa; phylum Chordata; class Mammalia; order Carnivora; family Felidae; genus Neofelis; species Neofelis nebulosa. Next base: position 125,866,746 of record NC_080789.1, read on the forward strand.
ATAAAACGACAACAAACAGAGGGGCCTGGGTGGCTCAGTCGGTCGGGCATCCGACTCTCGATTTCAGCTCAGGTCATCATCTCATGGGTCGTGAGTTCAAGCCCCACGTCGGGCTCTGCGCCGGCAGTGTGGAGCCTGCTTGGGTTCTCTCTCACTTTCCCTGCCCCTCCCTTGCTTACACGTTACCTCACTCTCTCTCAAAATAAATAAACTTTATATACAACAACAACAACAACAAACAGCAACAGAAACCAAATAGAGAAGCACAAAGTGCTAGTAAGTGTCCTGGGTGCTCCCCACTGCCCTGCACATGAGTCCCCTGTTTGTCTGAAGCCTCAGGGGTCCCCTGGTCAACCTGACGGTGAGCCTCGGGGACTCTGGGTGAACCGCTGACGGCCACCACCACCGCCACTGCGCTTCTCACCTAGAAGTAGCTTCTTCCTTCTGTTGGGACACCGGGATGTTTGCTAACTTGCCAACCATTGCACAGACTCATTGATTCACTCTAAATTTAGCACCTGTTATGACTCAGGCACTCCGTAGGGGACACAAACATAAACAAAACCTATTTCATACCCTTACAGATGGTACAATCGGGTTAAATGAATGCTGAAGTGAAATAAAAATGGGGAGAAAAAGAACTTTGATTTGCTGAGCCCCTAAGTTACAGGATACATACTTCAGGACTTTAAGAGAAGTATTATCACCTTCACTTATACACAGGGAACCGGGCCTCCGCTTACTCTACTGGAGCTAAGGGCAGCCAAGTTCAAATCAGGAGTGTCCACTACGAAGGGCAAGCCCTTTCTGCTACCTCACATTGTATGCCCGCCTTCTTCAGAGGACGAGTTCCCCAATCATGGAATGTTCTAGAAGGAATTACAAGGAGACTAGCTTGAAAGTACTTAGAAAATAAAATCAGAATCACTAGAGCCAGAAAATGTTGATGCACAACTAACCTCATTAGGCAAGCCTTATTCTCCGTTTTGGACGGTTATTAAATTAACGGATCAAAGAATGAGGTGAACATAGTACGTCTGGACTACTGGTTGCCTGACTGGTTTTCCTGCTTCCACGCTTGTTCTTGATCCCATAGCCTGTCCCCACAAAACAGCCACTGCTTTGCTTTCCTCTTTCTTTCCTTCTTCCTTTTCTTTCAGTGCTCTTAAAATTTAAGATTTAAACAAATGACATCACTCTCTTGCTCAAAACCTTCTACTGGACCCCCCAATACTCACAAGGAAGTCCAAAGGCCTCCCCATGGCCTACAAGGTGGCCGCCTGATCTTTGGCTGACCTGCCAGCCTTTTGCCACACCCAGACACAGTCTCTGGGTCGTTCTCAGGATGTGCTCAGAACCTTTTCCGTTGTTATTCCCACTGCCCAGAATACTCTAGCCTCCAAATATCGGCATGCACGTGCCTTCACTTCATTCAGGTCTCTGTTCAAACATCAACTCTTCTGAGAAGCTATTTCTGCTCACTTTCCAACTCCTCATCCTCTTGCCTTTCTTAATTTGGGATTTCAGCACTCACTATGACATCAAGTTACGTATGTACATCCGGGTATGCTCTGCTGCCCCCAAAGAGACCACAATCTCCCTGACGGCAAGGATTTTGTTTACTTCTGTTCCCTGTGGCTGGGACATGGCTTGGGGCACGCAATGAATGAATGAATGAATGAATGAATGAATGAAGAGTGAGTCTAGATTTCATCCAAGTATCAGTAAGATCTCTTACCTTTGTAATGACAGAATAATGAAGTTGGTTTATAAACATAAAACCAAAACTTCAAATATCCTAATTCATGGTGTGTGTGATCACATGAGGAGACATTTGCAGTCTGATTTTGAAGGCTGTATGTAATGAGAGGTAGGGGGTTTAAGCCCTTGAGGAAAACAGTACAGAGTAAAGGGAGTTAGGGAAGGGGATCAGGTATTCTGGAAGGGATACACAATACGCTACTCTAAAACAGCCTTCGCGTGGTTGGAATTGGAGGGTATTATGCTAAGTGAAATAAGTCAGGCAGAGAAAGACAGATACCATATGTTTTCACTCATATGTGGATCCTGAGAAACTTAACAGAAGACCTTGGGGGAGGGGAAGGGGGGGAGAAAGTTACACAGAGGGAGGGAGGCAAACCATAAGAGACTCTTAAAAAACTGAGAATACACTGAGGGTTGATGGGGGGGTGGGAGGGAGGGGAAAGTGGGTGATGGGCATTGAGGAGGGCACCTGTTGGGATGACCACTGGGTGTTGTATGGAAACCAACTTGACAATAAATTATATTATAAATAAATAAATAAATAAATAAATAAATAAATAAATAAAACTTTGGCATAAAGATTATTCTGAGCTGAAGGCAACTGCGCGTCAACAGACACAGCAAGACTTTTCTGTCTTCTCCTTACCGGCCGAAAACAAGGGCATCGATTTCCCTTGTGAATGAAAGGTTGTCTCCCTCCTCAGAACCAGCAACAGGACAGCAACTCTTTTTTGTTTTTGTTTTTGTTTTTTGAATAATGAGGCACCAAAGTCTTTATCTGTTGATAGGTCTATAGAGAGAAAAGTCTTCGCATACAATTGTTGGGGGAATCCATCCTGTTTTCCAGTTGTTTATATAATCACATGCCCACGGGGGCTTATTATTATCCCCACAGAATAACAAGCACGGAAGATTATCTATACATGAAATACTGTGACAATTTTTCTGAAGTTTACCTTGCTGAAATAACCCTTTTCTTCCACTGGTTCCCCTACTTCCTAGTCACTTCCCCATAATTACCATCTCTTGAAAGCCAAACCTTCTTTCCTCCGTTAAAAAACGGCATATAATTCCCTCAGTCTAACAACCACTTTGAGTTCCATTTCTTCTCTGTCAACTCCTGTGAACATAAAAATATTAATGACACTTGGGGCACCTGGGTGGCTCAGGTGGCTAAGCTGTCTGACTCTTGATTTTGGCTCAGGTCATGATCTCATGGTTGGTTTGTGGATCTGGGCCCCACATCAGGCTCTGTGCTGGCAGTGCAGAGCCTGCTTGGGATTTTCTCTCTCTCTCTCTGCCCCTCCTGTGCTAAGTAAATAAAATAAACTTTAGGAAAAAAAATGAATAACACTATATGCCTTTTCCCCTGTTAATCTGTCTTTTGTTGGTTTTATTCACGGATCCGGCAGAATTCACCGAAAAGTGTAGAGGACAAGTTTTTCCTCCCAATGACCTTCACCTCGCCGCTAATCCACGTGCCTTCCTCGTCCATTCTATTTAGTGCGTGGCCAGATCACAACTAAAGGATTTAATTCAATGTGAGTCCTACTTTGTCAGACTTATATTTATAGCACATTCAGACAGGAGGAATTGGTAAAGAGGCATAAACACATGTCAGATGAGGACTCAAGGATTTTTAGCCTGGAAAAGAAAGTGTCTAGGGGAGGAAGAGGTGATTATATACTCCGCAAGACCCAGAGGGGATGGAACTCGGATCAAAGAGTTGATGCGAAAGCAAGGCAGGCTTTCACCATACATAAATCGGCATGCTCTAAAAGACCTGTTGGCAGAAGATGCTGGCTGCCAGCCAAGAGGAGGCGAGATGGCCTCTGGAGGGATGTGGTGCAGGAGAGCAGATGGGTAGCTGGCCTGGATGGCCACTGCTGGGACACGGTGTACATATAAGCCGTGCATCGGAGGTCTGGGATTTCGTGGTCTCAGCTACTACCTGCTAGCTGGGGGCCTCTGACTGCCAGTTGACCAATCTGGGCATCTGAGCCCTCATCATGGAGGTAAGGTAAATAAAATCAGTGGTTGGCAAACTCAGTTCCTTGGAGCCCAGGGTTCAGAGGCAATGGCTCAGGGATGCTACAGTGGCTGCTGGAGAGGGGAATCCAACTGGGCCAGGCTCTAGGTCCCCTTCTCTGAGACTACCAATAGAGCCCCGTAATCTGGTTCACCAGCTGAGCTTCGATAGAACATTTCATATGCCAGGAAAAAAAAAATAGTCTTCTATTAAGAAGAGTTTAGGTGCATGTGGGTGGCTCAGTCAGTTGGGCATCTGACTCTTGATTTCCATTCAGGGCTCAGGTCATGATCTCAGAGTTCGTGGGATCAATCTTGCCCACCACCCTCTGCTGTTGGGCTCCAGGCTGAGTGTGGAGCCTGCTTGGAAAGAATTCTCTCTCCCTCTCCCTCTGCCCACCCCCCACCTGCATTTTTTCCCCCTCTCTCTCAAAATAAATAAATAAATTTTTTTTTTTTTAAACCACAGGCACAGATCTGGGCTCCTTTTACATGACATTCTATTTTTTGATATCATTTATCAGCTACCATATTTCAAAGAATATGGAATCTAGACACTCAAACTTTGAAAATGGAACTTACAATAATTAAGTAGGTATTCACTCATTGAATCCAACTATATTGATGGAAAAGTCACTTTTAACAAATTTCCACTTTATTTCAATGCTAATTTCTTTGACTACATAAACTCTTAAAAAAATTTTTTTTAATGTTTGTTTTTGAGAGAGAGAGACAGAGACAGAGCACAAGCGGGGAAGGGGCAGAGAGAGAAGGAGACACAGGATCTGAAGCAGGCTCCAGGCTCTGAGTCCTTAGCACAGAACCCCACACAGGGCTCCAACCAACAAACTATGAGATCATGACCTGAGTTGAAGTCGGACACTTAACTGTCTGAGCCACCCAGGTGCCCCATCTTTTAAAAATCTAATAATAAACAAATAATTTTCCAGGACTTTAGAGTTTTCAGGCAACCACCAAAGATGCCTGTGATACTGCGATTTATAATTAGAAATCTGTATTTGGTTTTCCTCCCAGTTTCTGGCACAGAGCACCTAAAACCCTTGGAACTTCCCAAGTGTTGACAGCAGTAAAGGTGTCTTTGTTATGTTAATGAAGTGACTTTTGGAAAGCCCCTAGGTAACCTAAGGTTGGGGGCTGCTTGCCAGGGTAACCAACCCAGTGATTAGAATTGGAATTTTTAGTCCCACCCCTGATCTCTAGGATGGGGAAGGGGCCTCAAGGTTGAGTCAACCACCAATGGCCAGTGATTTAATCAACCACGTCTGTATAATGAAGCCCCCATAAAAACCCCAAAAGGACATCATTCGATAGCTTCTAGGTTGGTGAACACAGAGACTGGGGGACAGTGGTGCGCCCAGACAGCAGGGAAGCTCCAGGCCCCTTTTCCTCATCCCTTGATCTATGGATCTCTTCCATCTGGCTATTCCTGAGTTCTATCCTTCTGTAATAAACTAGTAATTTAATATGAAAACATTTCCTGAGTTCTAGGGAGGTGCTCTAGCAAATGAATCAAACCCAAGGAAAGGTTCATAAGACTCCCCTCCAATCTATAGCTAGTTGGTCAGAAGCACAGGTGACAAACTAAACTTGGAATTGGTATCTGTTGCACACGGTGGGTGTACATTTTTGTGAGATTAAGCACTTAACCTGTGGGATCTCACACTATCTTCAGGTAGACACTGTCAAAATTAACCTCACATTTCACAAGTGACAAATTTAAACCTTTTTTTGGCCAACTCTAAGGACCAGAGAAGACGGTCAAAGCTGTGGCAGATATTCTAGACCCTTGCTAATCACACTTTCTTCCTAGAGAGTCATTATCCTCCTGCCACTGTGTGGAGGTCAGCCACTCAAGGGACATTGGGATTGTCACGTACATAAGCAACTCTACGCTGTGGTGGACCAATGAGAGGTCTAGCCTAGTTTGTTACGGCAGGTAGTATCTCTTGTCCCGATACAAACGTTTACTTAAAATTTGGTCACTCACAACGTTATTCAAGTGTCACGGGCATAGAAACATATATGAATTGACCGATGTCCCTCTTTCCAAACTCTTATTCAGATTTCATGAAACAACTTTCTCTGAATTTTGCATCTATCTCGTGGACATTAGTAGAGACAGAGAGTCATCTAGCTCCTTTCCAGAGGAAACTATCATCCAGGTTGTTGGAAACCATACTTTTTGAACCCTTGAGTTTACAACAGTGTCCGGTGTTTACAACTTTGAGGTCACATCTCCCAGAAATAAATGGTAAGTCTCATTTAAATTTAAATGTACATTTAAATAGTTCAAGTCATTTTTATCAAGTGACTTCTATAAACTCCCCAAAATAAGATTGATTGAAATTATTCAGGCTGATGCATCTTTAGCAAACTGTGCACTGTTGTTCGAAATAAAGAACGTGCTCTCTGCACCAAGAGAGACTGTGTGAGGGGTCAAACATAAGGTGACTCACTCCTTTCTGAGGAATGTTGTTTTGGGAAGAGGCCCATCTTCTGTTCAGGCACATGTGGTAATCTTTGGCAAATTTATTTTTCTGAGCATTTATTTTTACATATTCTCTTTCTAAGTGCATATGGAAAAAATAAACATGATTTATTTTTGTTCGGCTGTATAAGCTCATTTGCTTTTGGCACCCACATGGAATGGTAACCTAGTAACATTTTGTACGTCTAAGAACCTCTGATTATTTTTTCAGGTGTTTTTGTGTTTAAAAAATACCAAATATGCTTTGCAAGCAACAGTGCTTCTGATTATAAAGCCATGCATGCCAAGGAGAATTAATCCACACGTGTATGTGGTCTAAGCAGAACTTTCAAGGATTTTTACCTACAAGTCCTTTTTAAATTTTTACTTACTGATAGTGGGCAGGGAGGAGAAATGTGGCAACGATTAATAGAAAGGAAATAGCACTGTTTTGATTGGGTGATGAGTTTTATTCGTTGTTGTTGGTCTCTGCTTTGTTCACAATGAATAAATTATTCCAGAAGGTTCAAATGCATACTCTGCTGCCCAAATTCCTAGTTTAGCGAAATATACTTGCAACGGTTTCTAAGATTTTGTTCAAATTTGAAATTAAACAGACGTTTCTGAACTTCTCCACCAAAGAGGGGAAAACTTTTATTGGTCGACTACTGATGAACATAAAATTCAGTTCATTCACTATTTATGTTTTACTCGTTTATTGCACCCAGCTTAAGAATTTTCGGGGTAGGAGCCCCTGAGGCTCAATCGGTTAAGTGTCTGACTTCAGCTCAGGTCACGATCTCGAGGTTTGTGAGTTCAAGCCGTGCGTCAGGCTCTGAGCCTGGACCCTGCTTTGGATTCCGTGCCTCCCTCTCTCTCTCTGCCCCTGCCCGGCTCTCACTCCATCTGTCCCCCCACCCTCAAAAGAAAACACACTTTAAAAAAATTTTTTTAAGAATTTTCAGGGTAATACCCACCTCTTCTCACTTACAACAGACTTCATTGAAGGTACAATATTCCTTTTTATTCTGATCACCTTTTTCAAAAATTAACCTTATGAATCCTCTAAAAATGATCTCAAAACACTCCCTAGATGTTTATAGTGCTTAAAAAGGCATCCTGCTCCTAAGGCCTGATCTACATGACAACTGCTAACGTTCTGGGTTCCCTGGGTTCTCAGAAGACGACTAGAATTTATCAGGCTCTAAGAAGATCTGAACGATTTCGATGTGTGTCTGTCTATGCGTGCCTGAGCCTACACAAACTAGCTTCCGGGATAGCTAACTCTTGGAAATTTGGGTGGAAAGCAGTCAAAGATGTGCTTGGTGGCAACTTCATAGCTTCATTTCTGTCAAAGACTGAGGTAAAGGGGTGGTGATTGGGAAGGGCTGAGCAAAGTTGATCCTACCTTCACAGAAACGTTATCATTTACATGTGTGCTATCCGGTCAAATCGGGTTTTGGTGATGAAATGTTGTGGTGGATTATCTATTGCCAAGCTCGGCACTAACGTCCCCGACCCCAGCCAAGCCTCTCCCATGCATCAGAGGGCATGGCTACCTAGCACTCAGATTTCTAGAATTTCTGCCGGCTGGAACCCAGGTTGGATTCCCCCAGCGAGAGGCACTTGTGTGAGACATACACGGATGGCAGAGAGGAGCCATGCTGCCAGACCACCAACAGACAAGAGGTTTTTCCAGTTCCAGAGGCCAGCAGTTTTTAAAGTATGCTTCAAGAACCTCCAGAAGTCTCCAAGGCTCTCTCTCTCTCTTACTGTTTATTTATTTTTGAGAGAGAGCGCGCAAGTCGGGTAGGGCAGAGAGAGAGGGAGACAGAGGATGTGAAGTGGGGTCAGCACTGTCAATGCAGAGCCCGATGTGGGACTCGAACCCTCAGACTGTGGGATCATGACGTGAGCAGAGATCAGAGCCGGTCGCTTAACCCACGGAGCCACCCAGGCACCCCTCCCCTGAGACTCTTTTAAGGAATTCACCATGTCAAAAGTACTTTCATAATCACATTAAGATGTTATTTGCCTTTTTTTTTTTAAGTTTATTTATTTATTTTAAGAGAGTGAGAGGGAACAAGCAGGGGAGGGGCAGAGAGGGAGACTGAGAATCCCAAGCCAGGTCTGCACTGTCAGTGCAGATCCCGATGCAGGGCTAGAACCCATGAACCATGAGATCATGACCTGAGCCAAAGTCAAGAGTCAGACACTTAACTGACTAAGCCAATCAGGCGCCCCTGCCTTTTACACTTCTATTGTCCCATGATTGTCGAGTAGAATTTTCCCGAAACCACAGGACCTGTGATGACTTTATGGCTCTGATGGCTACGGGAACGTGTACTTGTGCATTCTTGCGTTTTGAATTTTCTGTCTTAATTTCAAAGGCAATAAATGTCAACAGATGTAACCTACATAAACAAAAGCTCTTTGAGATGTTCAATAACATTCGAGAATGTCAAGGGTTCCTGAGACCAAAAAGTTTGTGAAATGCCTTTCTAGGCTCTGTCTGGAGAATTCCCTACCCAGGGCTTCAGGCAGCTGGAACGATCAGGGGTGACTTTCTTGTGGTGATCAGTTGGTTCTACCAACATTTTGATTCCCCTAAAGCTACTGGCAAACCTGAAAAGTGTTCCCCGACTTTATTTCTCGAGTCCCTTTTAGGTTTTGTAAGCTTCTAATTCCCTGTATTAAATTCCTTCCTCCATGAAATATTTAAAGTGGTTTTTGTTTTCTTGATGAAACCACGATAGAGGTGAAGTGATGCTCAATACAAGACACTATGAATTAGTTTTCAGTAATTCTTTAAAATCATACCATGTTGGGGCGCCTGGGTGGCTCAGTTAAAAGTACAACTTTGGCACAGGTCATGATCTCGCGGGTTTGTGAGTTCAAGCCCCTCGTCAGGCTCTGTGCTGACAGCTTGAAGCCTGGAGCCTGCTTCGGATTGTGTGTCTCCCTCTCTCTCTCTCTCTCTCTGCCCCTCCCCTGCTCCCACTCTGTCTGTGTCTCTCTCTCGAGAATAAAGATTAAAAAAAAAAATTTAAGTTGTACCATATGGGAAATCTCCTCCCCACTCTCACCTCTCCCCTCAGAGTATGACTTAGAAGAACCTACCCTCAAACCATTTTCTATTCAAGTTAATGACCAAACTCTCAGTGCTCTACATTTTTATTTTTTTGTATTTTAAATTTTTAAAAAATGTTTACTTCTGAGAGACAGAGAGACAGACAGACAGACACAGAGCATGAGCACGGGAGAGGCATACAGGGAGACACAGAATCCAAAGCAGGCTCCAGGCTCCAGCTGTCAGCACAGAGCCCGACGTGCGGCCCGAACCCACGAACCGTGAGATCATGAGCCAAGTCGAAGTCAGAGTAACCAGTCGAGCCACCCAGGTGCCCTTCAGTGCCCTACATTTTCAAACGTCTATTTTCTATAAAACATGCCATGTGCCTGTCAGAGGGAGCTCAAAATTAACTGATGCAGCAATCCGTGCAACTCTACCACAGTTCTTGTCAAAATGGATATGAATATCGTCAAACGGTTTGCTCTCACACAATGGCTGTATTCCAGGAAGTTCTGTGCGGCGAAAATAACAAACGTATGATTAAAGACAATGATTTTGATTGGGGGAAAAATCCAGAGACTTAGGAACTTTCAAATTTGCCACAGCAAATTTATTTCATGCGAGGGGTATTTATACAGTTCTAAACTTTTAACCGTAACTATCCCTCACGAACCCACCATTTGCTTCCATCTATCGTCTGTATGAGAACGGGCTTTTCTTTGCTTATCAATACCAGCCGGCATCAGCACATACAGATTCTTATTCTTACCATTCTATGCCCCACTGTATGATGAGCCAATGCAAATCCCACAAAGCTGCCGAGTTACAGAAACAAGAGCAGACCTTGAGGCTTACTTAATCCATCACCTGGCTTCCACCAAAACTGGGGTATGAGAAATGCCGAGCTATAAAATAGCCTAACTTTCCAAAAGAGAAACTGATCATTTGAGTCTCTGATCCAGGTATATTAAACTGCTTGCTGTTCCTAAAACAGATTTTGCTCTCCTCTGCTCTTGGGAGCATGCCGGTCCCCTCACAGGAGATCTGGATCGTCTTTGTACTTATTTGCAGCTCTGGCAAAAGGCTAACAGGCTGTCAAATAAATAAATATACATACATATATACATACACACACATGTATAACACACACACACACACACACACACACACACACACACACACATAGATATTTACACATTTAAAAGAATCAAGAATACCATCTAAACAGTTCCACCCTAAGGAGGTAAAAAACTAACAAGCACGCAACATGGAGCCACCCAAAGGGAAGATTCGATGTCTGGGCAGTAGTAACAAGGGACAGACACAGACCATCTATCATGTATCTCAGTGGTGTTGAAACATTTATTTTGGCTGTTTTGCTCATTGTTTTTGAAATACAAAGCAAGCACATTCCTTCTTCCTGAGATTCATGAAATGTCTTTGCAAATTTATTTTTATATTTTTTATTTTTAAACACTTCTCTTGAGGTTGAAGTGGCATAAAATTATGTAAGAGATGGAGAGGGAGAGAGAGAGAATCCCAAGAAGGCTCCACACTCAGTGCAGAGTCTGACTCGGGGCTCGATCTCACGACCCTGGGATCAGGACCTGAGCCGAAATCAAGAGTCAGATGCTCAACCAACTAAGCCACGTTTTAGCTTATATGAGTATGTAACTATCACCATCAAGATAATGAACATCAGGATATCAGGAAGGGCAAGAAGGAAGGATGACAAAAAAGCGCTCTGGGGGTGACAAATGTGTTCACTACCATATTTAAAATTTTAGATCTTCAAAGAGAATATATGTGGTATTTTTGTTCAAACTTTGGCTAGTTTCAGACTCCAGGGAAAATCTTAGTGAGTAGCTTGGCATTTTGGGTTATTAAAAAGAGTTTTCAGTTTTATCCATAAGGCTTGCAATCACACCTCCCCATTTCTAAAGTTAATTTATTCTTTCTTAAAAAGAGAAATAATAATCCTGTGACAGATACATGACCACAGGAAGGAGATAATTATGGGGTCAACAAAAAACATCCTTGGGGCTTAACCATTTTGTTTCTTGACTTTTATCAGATGAATGCACTGTAGTTTTCTGTCAGTTAATTTCCTTGCTTTTCTGGCTTTTCAAGGAACAAGATAATGCTATGTATGTAAAGCTTTTAAACAAAGGGAAAAATGTGGTCAGCTCTTCCTTTTTTCATATCCTGGGTTATTAGGAATAAAGCCTGTGTTTAAGTCGACATTTTCATTAGCCCCCCTGAAGTACATTCTTGACTTAAATAGAATATGTTTGCTCTTATAAGTAATAACCATAGGAAAAGGCAAAATGGGCTTCATAGGCACTGCTGAGACATTTATAAAAAGAGCTCAGGACCTACTTTAGGCATCAGGAGAAAAGCAGATTTATTCTATTCCCACAGCCAAATGTAGACGAGCAGAGAAGATAAACAAACTGACATTTACTCTACGTTCGTTTGAACTGTTATACAATCTCAGAAGAAGAGACATCTATATATAAATACAACCACAAAAGCATCTGACCAAACCCAAATATACATGATTAAGAGAGGATCTAGTTAAATTATCCATTTGACTGACACATCAAATGCAAACGTAGGTTTCTCATGTGGATAAATGAGAGCGGAGGACATATGTACTTACCACAATCCTCTGGCTCGTTTACGTATCAGAATCAACTCTTAGCCATTTCCTTTTGGAAACATGTCTCAACAGAAATCACAGGTGAGAACACTTCATACTATGTGCTCCCTTGTTGACACACTGAACTCTAATGAGATAGCTTTATATTTTTTATGTGTATTTATTTGAGAGAGAGGGAGAGACGGGCAGAGAGAGAGGGAGACAGAGGATCTAAAGCATGTTCTGTGCTCAGAGCGCAGAGCCCGATGCGGGGCTCAAACTCACAAACCACGAGATGATGACCTGAGCCAAAGTTGGATACTTAACTGACTGAGACACCCAGGCACCCCTCTAATGAGATACTTTTAGAGGTTGACCGGAAATCCCTAAAAAGAAAAAAAAAAACCCTACATGTAACTTCAAAGAGGATAAAAATAAACATCTCCGTTTTCTTTCCCTCCCTCCATACACAACAAAAATGCAGACTGTGGGCACTCCGTGTGACTATTTAGTTCTAAGATTCGTGTATGTATTTAGTCAGACTGAGAATCATGATTTAAGAGGAGTCTGGGGGGTCTGTTGACAGTATACCTGTCTTACTTAGAAAAGTTTCTTTTTCCCTATTATTTTGGGTAATGGACCTTTGAAGCTTTTATTAATGTATCTCCCAATTCTGGCAATGAGGGACAGTAGACATTTGGGACAAACATTCCACCAAGGTTAACTAACAATGCTAGATTAGTTTTTGTTTTTTTAACTTTTCAGATAATGGTGAAGAATTTTCCAGAGTTATGGGCATGTAAACTGATGCAGCCACTCTGGAAAACAGTATGGAGTTTCCTCAAAAATTTAAAAATAGAACTGCCCTATGACCCAGTAATTGCACTACTAGGTATTTATCCCAAGGGATACAGGTGTGCTGTTTCAAAGGGGCACATGCACCCCCATGTTTATAGCAGCACTATCAACAATAGCCAAAGTATGGAGAGAACCCAAATGCCCATTGATGGATGAACAGATAAAGAAGATGTGGTGTATGTACATATATATACATACAGCGGAGCATTACTCGGCAATCAAAAAGAATGAAATCTTGCCATTTGCAACTACGTGGATGGAACTAGAGGGTATTATGCTAAGTGAAATTAGTCAGAGAAACACAAATAACATATGACTTCACTCATATAAGGACTTTAAGAGACAGAACACATGAACATAAGGGAAGGGAAGTAAAAATAATATAAAAACAGGGAGGGGGACAAAACATAAGAGACTCTTAAATATGGAGAACAAACAGAGGGTTCCTGGAGGGGTTGTGGGGGGGGGGATGGGCTAAATGGGTAAGGGGCATTAAGGAATCTACTCCTGAAATCATTGTTGCACTATATAACTAACCTGAATGTAAATTTTTAAAAAATTAAATAATACTAATTAAAAAAAAATTTCCCAGTACTCCTGTCCACTTGTACCCTAATGTTGATAGCAGCACTCTCAACAATAGCCAAATTATGGAAAGAGCCTAAATGTCCATCAACTGATGAATGGATAAAGAAATTGTGGTTTATAAACACAATGGAGTACTACGTGGCAATGAGAAAGAATGAAATATGGCCCTTTGAAGCAACGTGGATGGAACTGGAGAGTGTGATGCTAAGTGAAATAAGCCATACAGAGAAAGACAGATACCATATGGTTTCACTCTTATGTGGATCCTGAGAAACTTAACAGAAGACCATGGGGGAGGGGAAGAAAAAAAAAAAAAAAAGAGGTTAGAGTGGGAGAGAGCCAAAGCATAAAAGACTCTTAAAAATTGAGAACAAACGGAGGGCTGATGGGGGGTGGGAGGGAGGGGAGGGTGGGTGACGGGTATTGAGGAGGGCACCTTTTGGGATGAGCACTGGGTGTTGTATGGAAACCAATTTGACAATAAATTTCATATATTGGAAAAAAATAAAAAAAAATAAAAGAGAAACTAAAGGGAAAAAAAGATTGAGAACAGACTGAGGGTTGATGGGGGGTGGGAGGGAGGGGAGGGTGGGTGACGGGTATTGAGGAGGGCACCTTTTGGGATGAGCACTGGGTGTTGTATGGAAACCAATGTGACAATAAATTTCATATTTTGAAAAAAAAAATTTCCCAGAGCTGGTATAATATTCAAATCCTTGATTCAGGAGATAATGATGAATTCCAATCAGGGTAAGAAAAGGAAAGGAAAAGGAAAAGGGAAAAGGAAGGAAGTGGGAACGTGAAAGGGAAAGAAAAGAGAAAAGAGAAAGAAAGAAAAGAGAGAAAAGAAAAAAGAAAAAAGAAAAAAAGACTCTGTAGCTTGACAGATCGCAAATGACAGATCGCAAACAACAGCACACCAAAGACAGAGAGAGATCTTAGAGCAGCCAGGAAATAAGAGACAGTGTGCACAAAGAGCTGGCAGTTACTCTGAGGACGGACTCAAGAGCAAAAACCTACAAGATGGTAAAATATCATCTTCCAAAAGTGATAGGAAAAAATAACTATCAATTTAAGATTATTTTCAAACAATCTATTTTTCATAAATGAGTTTTTTCCCAGACCAATAGAGAAACTTCTTCATCAAAAATGTTCTCATGAAATAAACTTATAAATGATAAATTTCAGGGGCGCTTGGGTGGTTCAGTTAGTTAAGCATCCGACTCTCAATTTCGGCTCAGGTCGTGATCTCACAGTTCGTGAGTCGGAGCCCAATTCAGGCTCTGCATTGACAGTGCGGAGCCTCCTTGGGATTCTCTCTCTCTCTGCCCCTCCCCTGATCACTCACTCTCTCTCTCTCTCTCTCAAAATAAATGAATACACTTAAAAAAACGATAGGGGCGCCTGGGTGGCTCAGTCGGTTGAGCGTCTTGACTTCAGCTCCGGTCACGATCTTGCAGCCCGTGGGTTTGGGCCCCGTGTTGGGCTCTGTGCTGACGGCTCAGAACCTGGAGCCTGCTTCGCATTCTGTGTCTCCCTCTCTCTCTGCCCCTAACCCACTTGCATTCTGTTTCTGTCTCTCTCAAAAATAAATAAACATTAAAACAATGATAAATTTCAATGACATCAGAAGGAATCCCTGATACCTGAAAGAAATGGTGAACAAAGTCAGTAGCAAACAAATGAAATATATTTTAAAAAATTTATATATTTTTATAAATAGTAATATTTAATATATAGGGTTAAAGGCAGATTAAGTGAAATTATTGGCCAAAATATGTCAGAAAGGAGTTATCAGGCTTAAATGTTTTGTCCAAAAGCAGGGGCACTGATTAACTTTAGATCACTTTAAGAATTCTTGCTAAAATTTTGAAGGTATCCACTAAAAAACAATAAACAAACAAACAAAAAAACCCAAAACAGAACTGTATCACTTCCACACTAGTAAAGAGTAAAAACAGATTAAAACAACCAAAAACAAAAAAACAAAACACAAAAGGCAATTCACTCTTTCCAAATGAAAGAAAATGAAACAAAAAAGAAATAAGATGGAAGGTAAAGAAAGAAACCCTGGAACATGCTAGAAGCACAAGACTGCAGTACAAAATAAATACAAATTTGTGTGATCTCAATCAAAGCAAGAATAAACACTGTATTTTAGAATGACAAAAAACTGTCAGACTGAATAAAAAAAAATAAATTAAGCTGTGCCCTTTTTAAAATACACAAACCTAATACCCAAGGACAGAGCAAGAAATGCCATCAGTAAGACAACCTGCATGCATTTGGGAATTAAGACATTAATGAATAACTCACAGCTCACGTAAGAAAGCAAAATGAAAACCGCACTGAACAATAATGAAATGCCACAAGTCAGTATTTGTGGAATACAAAAATAGAAGTGTAAAAAGTGAATATGATTAACAGAGAAGACGAGGAGAAATAAAGAGCTAAGAACCTGACTTAAATGACTGAAAAAAAAAAAAAGATGAGAAAATAATAAATTAATGAAAGAGGAGGTAGAGACAATTACAAACTTTATTTGAAAATCGTAACAAATAGTTGAGTATCTGTGAGAAAGATCAAGTAAAAAACTGACAGGGGGGAAAAAAGATGTAACTATAGATACTACAGAGGTTTAAAAAGACAATGCGATTATAAATAAATCTAGGACTAAAGTATCTGAAAATATAGGTGAAAAACAAAAAGAACAAGGGTAGCTAGAATACCCAAAATGACATTAGGGGAGCGAAGAGCCTTAAGAGTTCTATAATAACCAAAGAATTTGAATCAATTGTTTAAAAATCTTTCTTCCTGGGGCGCCTGGGTGGCTCAGTCGGTTGGGCGTCCGACTTCGGCTCAGGTCATGATCTCACGGCTCATGGGTTCGAGCCCCGTGTCGGGCTGTGTGCTGACAGCTCAGAGCCTGGAGCCTGTTTCGGATTCTGTGTCGCCCTTTCTCTCTGCCCCTCCCCCATTCATGGTCTGTCTCTCTCAAAAATAAAAAAAACGTCAAAAAATTAAAAAAAAAAAAAATCTTTCCTCCTGGGGAAGCCTGGGTGCCTCAGTTGGTTAAGCATCCAATTTTGGCTCAGGACATGAGCCCAAGGTTCAGGCCCTTGCTGACAAGGAGGAGCCTGCTTGGGATCTTTTCTCTCTGCCTCCTCCTCCTGCGCTCAAGCTCACTTTCTCTCTCTCAAAATGGATGAATTAAGCTTAAAAATAAATAAATAGACAGATAGACAGTCTTTCTACCAAAGAACAAAAAACCACAGTAAGTTCTAGAAACTCTTCAAGGAGTAAGTAATCAGAACATAACAGAAACTCTTCCAGGGGAAGAAAAAAAAAAAATCAAAATGAACAAACAAACAATAAAAATTTTATGAGCGTAGCAAAGTTCACTCTTAAGCCACATGGAAACAAAATGGGGAAATTAAAGGCCAGTTTCTGTCATCGCCACACATCCAACACCTCCAAAAAAAAAAAAAAAATTAAAACCTTAGGAAGAAAAATCCAGCCACATATTAAAAAGGATAGAATATTGTGAAAATGTTACTTACCAAGGGTGCAGAGTCAGCTTAATATAGAAAATCTATTAATATGCCACATAAGAAATTTAAAGAAAAAAAATCATATGATCATCTTAAAAGACGTAAAAAGAGGCATCTGATAACATTCAAGATCAACACATGATTTTTTAAAAGTAAAATATTTATTTTTGAGAGAGAACACGCGAGTTGGGGAAGCAGAGGGGCAGGGCGGGGAGGGGGACAGAGGGTTTGAAGCAGGCTCTGAGCTGTCAGCACAAAGCCCAGTGTGGGGCCCAAACTCACAAACCATAAGATCATGACCTGAGCAGAAGCTGGACGCTTAACGGACTGAGCCACCCAGGAGCCCCAGTATGTGATTTTTTTTTTTTTTAAACCTGGCAAACTAGAAATAGAAGAAAACTTTCTTAACATGATGAAGAGTATCTACAGAAAATCACATCCATTATAAATAGCAAAATAAAATAGTTAAAAATAATAAATATATAATAAAAAATAAAAGCATGGTCTTTAAAAATTCAGAGACCAGAACGCCTACTCTAACCATGGATACCCAACACTTGAATGGAAGCTCTAACCAGTGCAGTAAGATGAGAATACATTGAAAAGTTAAAAGGATTGGAGAAGAAAAAATAGAATTTTCATTATTCACATGATATAACTGTTGAGTCTAGGTTTGATAGAAAACTCAAGAATCTACAGAAAATGTATTAGCATTTAATAATCATTTAGGAAGATTGACATTTATAAAGATTTTCATACAAAATCAACTGCATTTTCCTACAACAGCAGAGAAATTATAACTTGAGAGAGAGAAAGTAAGACAGAGGGACTAGACAATAGTAACTAAATATATATATATACATATATATATATATGTAAGATACCAAGGAACACATCTAACAAGTATGAGCATGACCTTTATGGAAAAAATTACAAAATATTCAAGGACTAAATTAATGGAGAGATATTTCATATTCATGGATAAGGTGACTTAAGATTACAACAAAAGCATTTTCTCCCACGTTGACCCACAGATTAAAATATAACCCCAGGGGCGCCGGGGTGCTCAGTTGGTCGAGCATCCAGCTTCGGCTCAGGTCATGATCTTACAGTTTGCGGGTTCGAGTTCCGCACTGGGCTCTGTGCTGACAGCTCAGAGCCTGGAGCCTGCTTCAGATTCTGTGTCTCCCTCTCTCACTGCTCCCTCCCTGTTCATACGCTGTCTCTCTCTCTCAAAAATAAATAAAGATTTAAAAAAATTTTTAAATATAACCCCAAATCTCACCTGAGTATGTTAGTGTTTTTGTGTTTTTGTCTGTTTTCAATGTTATGTGTGTGTGTATGTGTGTGTGTGTGTGTGATGAACTTCACACTTGTTATCTAAGATTTGTATGAAGGACAAAGGTCTAAGAATAGCCAATTCTTTCCTGAAGAAGACTGTGAGGTTAACATGTCCAATATTTATTCTAAAGCTATAGTAATTAAGTAGCATAACATTGACACGGAAAAAGAGGCCAAGAAACAGACCTTACTCACACATAAAATATTGATTTCCAAGTGAGCAGGCATTTCAGACCACTGGGGAGACAACAAGCTATTTCTTAAAATTAGATCTCTATCTCACTCCATATACAAAAACCAATTCCAGAGAGATTAAGGAATTAAATATGAAAGACAAAAACTGTAAAACCATTAGAAATAAAGATGGAATTTTTTATAAGCCGAGGGTGGGAAAGAATTTCTTAAACGAGGCTCCAAAGCACAAACAGCAAGAGAAGGGATGGTAAGTCTTGCTTGATTCAAATTAAGACTGCTACAAAAATGTGAGAAGAGGGGCGCCTGGATGGCGCAGTCGGTTAAGCGTCCGACTTCAGCCAGGTCACGATCTCGCGGTCCGTGAGTTCGAGCCCCGCGTCAGGCTCTGGGCTGATGGCTCGGAGCCTGGAGCCTGTTTCCGATTCTGTGTCTCCCTCTCTCTCTGCCCCTCCCCCGTTCATGCTCTGTCCCTCTCTGTCCCAAAAATAAAATAAAAAACATAAAAAAAAAAAAAAAAAAAAAATGTGAGAAGAGCAGCTACAGATTAAAAGCTTTCAGTAATATAGGGGCACCTGGGTGGCTCCATCCGTTAAGTGTCTCCGACTCGTGATTTCAGGTCAAGTTGTGAGCTCGCAGATTGTGAGACAGAGCCCTGCGTCAGGCTCTGGGCTGATAGTGCAGGGCTTGCTGGCCATTTGCTCTCTCTTCCTCTCTCTCTGCCCCTCCCCCACGTGCACAGGACCTCTCTCTTGCTCCCTCCAAAAAAAAAAAAAAAATAATAATAATAATAATAATTTTTTTAAAAAGGCAGTTCCTTAAAAGTTTTCGGTAATAAAAATAATCAACAAGTGGATACATAATATACAAAGTACTCCTACAAATTAATAGGAAAAGACCATTTGATTGAAAATTCATCCAAAGCCAGGCAACAATAAAATAATAAAAAATAAATGAAAAAAGAAAATTAATCCAAAGCCACGCACAGAAGAAGAAAACAAAGGTCAATAAACATATGCAAAGTGTTCCGTTTCCTAAGTAATCATGGAAATGCAAATAATACCACAATGAGATTTTAAATTCTGCACCTGTGCTACATTGGCAATAAATAAATAAATAAATAAATAAATAAATAATAAAATCTGATAATATTAAGTGTTATAGAGAATATGGAACTAAGGAACTCTCCCAGTCTAATGGCAGGAGTATAAATGAAGACAACCACTTTAAAAACTAGATGCTACCATCCGGTAAAAATAAAAACACACATACTTTATTGTTGTTTATGCATATCCCAGAGAAATTTTTGCACAGGTATACCCAGAGACAAGTATAAGACTTTCCACACCGGGACTGCATGTACTAACTCAAATGTCCACTGCCCGTGGGCATTTTTACCATAATGGGTACTAGTGAGCAAATTACTGTGACTAAAGTCAACACGGATGAATGTGCAAACGTAATGTTACACAAAACACGCAAGTTACAAAGGGACATCTTAATAGGATGTCATTTAAATAACTGCTCCAAACACAAAAACGACGCAATAGGTTATAGGGATAGGTTATATGGAATATAAACATACATGGTTCAGAATGAAAAGGAAGAGAGGAGAAACACCAAATTCAGCCAAACAATAATCTCTGAGAGGGAGGACGGCATGTATAAGGACAACAGGGGAGCCTTCAAAGCTATTTGCAATGCTCTCTATCTTTAATCAGGGCCGTGGGTGCACGGGTGCACGAGTTTTCCACCTCTTATAAATAATCTTTTATATGTAGTATTTAATTTACTTTAAAGGGCATCGAGAAGGTGACATCCTACTTCTAATAAACTTCTATTATAGCATAATATATAGTCAACACCTGCAGAAAAATGTTACTATTACTTAACCAATCTTCAATTATGGCATATTTCTCAGTAGCCAAGAAGACAAACTCTTTCCAATGATCATGAAGTCATTGAATTGCAGCTTTCTTCTTCAGCTGTATTCCCATATACAAAAGCAAACTGAATGATCTACACATGGGAACACATTAGCCATTTTTATGTCTTATGTTGGAGTCATTTACTTTACGATCTCTCTTCTTCACTAATTATTCCAAAGAAGACAGTGATCAAACTTCAGAAAGACCAAAAATTCTGGAAATATGTTTGTGGAATACACACCAGGTGCATTTTATATATAGACCTCAATTTCTTTAAAAGATAACCCAATTTATAATCTCATCTTTACATAACAGAACAGCTCCTCAGAAGCCGGGCTGGAATGGACTCTTGCCTATGACTGAGAACAACAATTCCTGCTAGTCAGGAATCTGTGCACTTGGTGGGGGCATGCCGTTTTCCTGCAAAGACCACCTCTGTTCAGATGTGGTTCCTACAGCGTGTTCCCTCACCCCACGCCTTATACAGCAGCATGGGTGAGGGGGGGACCATACTTGACAAAAGGTAGTTTCTGAAAAGACTTCCTCAGTTATCTCTACCATAGATATTTTTTTTTTATATTTGTTCATTTTGAGAGAGACAGAAAACATGAATAGGGAAGGAGCAGAGAGAGAGGGAAAGGGAGAGAATCCCAAGCATTCTCCACACTGTCAGCATGGAGCCCAATGCAGGGCTCGAACTCATGAACTGTGAGATCATGGCCTGAGCCGAAACCAAGGGTCAGACACTCAACTGCCACCTACGCACCGCACAAACAATTCAATGTTTAATTTTCACCAAAGAAATGCACTAAGTAACCAAAAGTCATTCTGCATATCACTTACTATATTAGAAAGAGAAACAAACTACACATCCCTAAATCCTCTCTCCGAGGCCACATGTCCCCTGTGGGGACAAGATATAACCTCCTAAAAGAGTTAAGTTATAGAAGACACAGATGGCAAAAGGTTTAGAGCTCAATTCACACATTCCCTATCACACTGGCAGCATGTAATTCATTCAATCCACAAATACTTGTTATGCTTCCACAAAGGAATTAAATTGAAAATGTCAACAGGACCATCTTAGTCCAGGTTACTCCCAGTTTACACATTTAGGGAGAAAACAAAGCCCAGTGGGGCAAGAAGGACTGCAAGAAGGTGCAGGAGGTGATGAGGGATGAGGGAGGGTTATTGGGACAGAGGAATAAGCCACGTCAGATCAGAGCTCATTCATGGCTGCTGAATATAGTGAATCTCTCAATGGAACCCTACACCTCTGGGCAGGACCAAGTCCTGCTGTTGGGAACACTTAATATTTCAATTATTTTTCCAAGAAGCCGGAGAAATGGCAGGAAGCTTCTGTCTAATCTGGGGGAAAAGAACAATCAGGCTTCAGGTAGCCTTGATGTTCTGTAACCTGTGGGCAGGCTCCCCTCCAAACAGCCCGTCAGTGTCCAAATCACACGGATAATCTCAGCAAGGATAAACGAGTACATATGCAGGTTATATATGATGGGAGTTGACACAAGATAGAGCAGCTCAGAAGCTCAAAGGCCAGTGAGCCAACACGGGCACACGGCCAGGGCCAACCACAGAAAAAGTAGCTTCTGCTGTCTGCTAACCTTGAAAGAATCTTTCAGTTGTGTCCATTTTCATACAGGTCATTGAAGAATCCGAAAACAAGACAAAACACTGAAATGGCTAGCCATTGACAACCGTTTTTAACTGGAACACCCTTAACAGCCAGATAGCACATAGAAATATTTAGAGTATCGGATCTTTCCCCAACCTCTGGTTCCACACTAGACTAAACATGATAGCGAAAAGGAAAACTCCACGAAGAGTTTATGTGGTAATTTCAAGCATCCAGAGCAAAGGCAAACATGTCTCATCCTTCGGACCATGTCCCACAGTTCAGGAGGTATCTAACTGGACCACCAACACTGGGTTCTCAACAAAGTTTCTTGTACTTTGTAAACCTTTAGGAACCAGGCATTTGTTCCAAGGTCCCATGAAGACCTGGAAAGAGAAGCCACGCTGCAGGAAGGCTCATGGATTTTATCATATATTCAAAGGCAGTTGTGATCCAGAAGACATAAAGAAACACTATTCAAAAAAAGTAAATCTTCTAAAAAAAGAATTCCACATTGGTAATATTATGATAAACATTTTTCATCCAAGGAAACAGCATACATATTTCAGGGAAATATAAAAAATTATTTCAAGGGTCAAGATTATAAGGTACCCATTTTTGTTTGTTTGTTTTGTTTTTCTAACTCAAGTTCACAGTTTTTCTTGGGCTGGAGTTTAACAAGAAGTGACTGACCTTTAACTAAGATCAAAACATTGGACACCCACGTACGCTTTTAGGAAAAAAGAAACATCATTCAAACTCCTCTCTTTCATTATAAGTATGCTGTATTTTACCAAAATCTTGCTTTTTTATTTTACCAAGACATTTAGCAAAAGTGTAAGATAAGAAACAAATGGTTCCTGTGTTGGAAAACTAAGATATTTAGGAGAAATTCCGATGAAGGTCATTTTAAGGTCTAAGTTATTAGGACTGTGTTTTTAAATCAATCCTTTTCGTCTCTTCTTGTATTTTCTGGAACCCAAATCCCTTTGGATGGAGTCAAACTCAAATGTCAAAGTATACCTTAAACTGGAGGCGTCTGTCTGTAGAGGTGAAACACTCATTAGACTCACATTCAACGAACACATTGGTTTTATAGCAAAAGACAAGTGCCAGAGAATACATTTATTAATGTGTTAAGCTTAAATGAACTATTTACGGTTGGGCTATCTCCCTTTAGCTGACCTTCGATCACTTGGAGGCTGACTCCCATTGCCACATGTGAAATGCCAGCTCAGAGACATCTGGTCAGACGGGCACGAAACACACAGCGGTTCAGAAACCTTAGTGCCCACAGGAGTCGTGAGAACTGACCCGGGCCTCAGTCTGCTCAACTTCTCCCTCTCACTTTATTTCTTTTTTTTTAAAGTTTATTTTTTAAATTTATTTTGAGAGAGAGCTAGAAAGCAAGTAGGGGAGGGACAGAAAGAGGGAGACAGAATCCCAAGCAGGCTCCACACCGTCAGCGCAGAGCCTGATGTAGGGCTCAAACCCACAAACCGTGAGACCATGATCTAAGCCAAAGTCAAGTGTCGGACGTTTAACTGACTGAGCCATCCAGGCGCCCCTCTCTCTCATTTCAAAGCGAGGACATGAATAAGGTGACATGATGTATTACCATATAGGACATTTAAACGTCCTCTTAGATGGACTTCCTAGAGATCAAGGAGCAAGACTTACTCGTTTCGTATCTTCTAGCATCGTGCTTACCATACACAAGTGTGTTAAACTAATGCATTATTCCTGTAGCATGTGAACATTCTCAGCTAGCCAAATGATTTCCATACTCATTGTGCACATCCATTGTAAGACCTATTACATGCTTCAGGCTACTTCAACCCACAGAACTGACCAAGTAGCATATGTCAAAGGTCAGCTTTAATTCTGGGCCAACATATGACACTTGAGTTGTCTCGTAAACAAACTTGTAACTTAACTGTCATCCGTAGGGAATATAGGGTGACTCCAACGTCAGATTAAAAGTGGTCTAATAAATAATTCATTCAAGGATGACTCAAGTTCCTTTCAGAGGACAAAAGGGAGAGTTGAGTTGTTTAAGATCCATGGAATGCGGGGGGGGGGGGGGGGGGAGGGAGGCCTGGGTGGCTCAGGCGGTTAAGCTTCCGACTGTTGATTTCAGCTCAGGTCACGATCTCCTGGTTTGTGAGATCGAACCCTGTGTCGGGCTCTGCACTGATAGCACGAAGCCTGCTTGGGATTCTCTCTCTCCTTCTCTCTGCCTATCTCTCTCAAATAAATAAACATTAGAAAAAATAATCCCAGGGAATGGAGCCAGAAAGCAAAAAGACCTAAAGACTTGACTGCCTACAGTTTTGCCCACCACCTGCCAAATACTCTTCCTGGCCCAGCCTTGAGAGAGTAGGGAAGCAGAGTGTTAGCCCCAGATCTTCAAGAACGGTCACTTTTTTCCTTTGTAAAGATTTTTTTTTCTTTTTAAAGCAATGGGCATTATTTCTGCATGTATCAGTAGAGAGAACTATTAGTAGGGAATCACTAGAACATAACCGACAGCTAATTGTGCCCCACATCTTCCTTCCTAAAGACGGGGTTTTGTTTTGCCTTTTTTGTTTTTGCAACTATTTTTTTAATCTTACTTCCTTGTTTACTTTTTTAAGTTATCTCTACACCCATCATGGGGCTTAAACTCATGACCCTGAGATCAAGAGTCAGATGCTGTACCCACTGAGCCAGCCTGGCACCCCAGGGTTTAGTTTTTAAAAAAACAACACTTTTCTAAGCCACACAAATTTCTTCTAAACCATCACGAAGACAGTTTCCTAGTCTTTCTTGACAACATATTCTCAACTCTCTCTAGTCAATTATAACATTTAACTTTACATTTTTGGCTGCTATGATTTTTAGACTGTTCCTGTTTGTTTGTTTGTTTGTTTGTTTGTTTGTTTTGGTAGAACAGACAACACTTTCAAAATCTCTTTTCAAATAGTTTCATTGTAAGTTCAATCTGTTCTCCCTTGGCCTACGTAAGCTGTTTCTTCAATATTCTTCTTACGATGTATTTCCTAGATATTATTTTTCCATTTCTTTATAGGAAGATCCTATTCAAATATTTTCAGGCACATTCCATTTAACCAAGAATACAGTATCACACATATGTCTCGAAAGCTCATCCCTTAACAACACAATAGATTCAAGAATTTTTGTTTAAGTTTGTTTATTTATTTTGAGAGAGAGAGAGAGAGAGAGAGAGAGAGAGAGAGAGAGAGAAAGAGAGTACGGGAGGGGCAGAAAGAGAGGGAGAGAGAGTCCCAATCTGACTCTGCGCTGTCAGCACAGAACCCGACACAAGCTCGATCTCCAGATCATGACCTGAGCCAAAATCAGGAGCTGGACGCCCAACTGACCGTGCCACCCTGCACCCCCATCAAGAAATTCTAACTCAAGATTTTTGTTCACATCATGTTAAAATGTAAACATCATTCCAAATCAGTGGCATAAGGATCATAAGCAAAACTTACAAAGTGGGAATAAAGATGAATATTTTGTTTGGGAACTCCAATTGTTCTATGTGACGCCACAGCCAAAAACAAAGACAAAAACAACAGAGGTGGTGTTTTTAGTCGTAAAACTGTTGTACTAGTTACCTAGTTACCTTTCCTCCTCCTTCTTCTTCTTCTTTTTTTTTTTTTTTTTTTTTTTTGCTTTTGTCATTAAAGAAAAAAAAAGGTAGTCCTTTAATCCTTCCAGATCATGAAACAAAAAGGCAACATTAGTACATTCTTGGTTTATATCTTTCCACGAGGTGCTCCCTGACCAGGTGAAAGTACAGAAGAGAATCCTACCAAAAGCCTAGGTTTTTGTCCTCATTCTGCCACTTACGACTTCAGTGACCTTGGGCAAGATCCTTCAATATCACATCAATTTCCTCATTCGTAAAATGGGGTAACTGTATCTGCTTTCCCGCCCTCACTCAGTAGTGGCAAAGGACCAAGCAATGTAAAATACACTGGAAAGCTCAACACTGAGACACTGTACAACACAAGCTTTAATTACTACTTGCTGACAGAAGAGCTTCACAAGACCGTTAAAAAAAATCCAAGATAAAACAAAAAAACCCCAAAACAACAGTACAGCTTTATTCACAATAGCCAAGAGGTGGAAGCTGCCCAAATATCTATTGACAGATGAATGGATAAAGAAAATATGGTATATCTATACAATGGAATGTTATTCAGCTTTAAAAAAAAGAAAAGAAAAGAAAATTCTGTCATATGCTACAACATGGATGAACCTTGAGGACATTATGTTGAGTAAAATAAGCCGGTCGCAAAAGGACAAGCACTGTATGATTCCATTGATATGAGCTACCTAGAATAGCCAAAATCATGGAAATATACAGTTGAATGGTGGCTGACAAGGGCTGGGGGGAGGGGGGATAGGGAGCTGTTGTTTAGGAGGAATAGAATTTCAGTTTTGCAAGATGAAAACATTCTACAGACCTGTTCTAGAACAGTGTGAACATAGTTAACACTACTGAAATGTACATTTCAAAATGATGAAGAGGGTTAGTTCAAGGTGAATTGGAAGTAAGTGGGATTTAAACAAAATTAAACCAAAATATCAGCCTTTATCGGACCCCTCGTTTACCAATCAATCTTGCTAGCCTTAAAAATGCATGTTGTGGGGTGCCTGGGTGGCTCAGTCGGTTGAGCACCTACTCTTGATTTTGGTTCAGGTTGTGATCCCAGGGTCATGAGATTGAGCCCCTGCATCGGACTCTGTGCTAAGCATGGAGACTGCTTTAGATTCTCTCTCTCTCTCTCTCTCTCTCTCTCTCTCTCTCTCTCTCTCTCTCTCTCCCTCCCTCCCTCCCTCTCCCTCTGTCCCTGCTCTAATTAAAAAAAAAAATGCATGGTGCAGGTTAGCAAAGTCTGTGTCCCCAAAGAGACATTCATCTAACAGTGGAGGTATCTATAATCCCAACTGCCCTCCTTGGGGTCTTCCAGCCCCCCACGCCCACCCACTGCTGCTAGTTTAACATTTAACACATTACTCCCAGTGACACACATGTCTGGCATCATCATTACAACATGCGTTTCTTGAGGGATAAACGACATCTAACACATCTTTGATTTCCCTTCTTCAGCTCCTAACTCAGCAGCAAAATCACTTATTAAGTGTTTGCTAATTGAATACGTTCTCCTGTTTCACAGTTTCCAACATCTTTCATTTAGCTGTTGGTGGGGGCAAAACGGAAGAGCAGGGAAAGGATGACTTTAAACGGGGTGTAAAACTCTTTGTGTTGTTCCCCATTCAAACTGGGTAGAGAAAACGGAGAAGAATATGTATTTATGGCTCTGTTTATAACGATACAACAAAGATGTTCAGTTACAGCTCTCTAAGAAAAAAAAAAAAAAGCTTGAGCTGCAAAGTTTATAATCCATCCCAAGCCATTTATGGCTCTGAAAGAGCCAGAAGTCTGTATTATGTTAACAGTCCTTATAAGGATTCTTGCACAAGACTGTGGTTTTAAATGGGGGCCCTCTAGAACTTCCATGAATAAAACCATAAATCCACCGTAAGAGTGTTGAATTAGATAGAATACCAGGTTATCTTCAAAACATGCAACTCCTACCCCTTCTCACAGGTAAATTGCCAAGATAATAGAACCATATGGAAATACAGAACAATGTGTAATTTCATTCCTAAAATACTCAGATGTTACTCAGAAGAGAAGACATGAGAAGAGCAAGAGAAGACATGAGAGAGTAGCTCACTCTTGGTAACTGAGGCAGGAATCTGTACCAGTGAGATGAAGCACGGAGAACACCTTTACTCTCAAGGGGCTCAAAGTCTAGTTCAGGAGACAGGACATGAGCCTCAATCGTGGGGATGGATGGGACACAGTCTGACCAGATGCGATGAGATGCTGTGAAGAAGACGTGAGGGAGTCAATGCCCATCACTTCCTACTCAGGTCTGCAGCCACTGGACCTACTGATCTGCCATACAGCCCTCACCACTGAGCTAGAAACTAATAACTTGAATACAGAGAACAAACTGAGGGTTTCTGGGAGGGAGCTGAGTGGGGGGATGGGTTAAATGGGCAATGGGGCCCGTGGGTGGCTCAGTCGGTTGAGCGTCTGACTTCGGCTCAGATCATGATCTCGCAGTTGACGAGTTCGAGCCCCGCATTGGGCTCTGTGCTGACAGCTCGGAGCCTGGAGCCTGCTTCAGATCCTGTGTCTTCCTCTCTCTCTCTCCCCCTCCCCTGCTCACACTCTGTCTCTGTCTCTCAAAAAATAAATAAACGTTAAAAATTTTTTGAAAAAAAAAAAAAACGGGCGAAGGGCATTAAGGAGGACACTTGCTGGGATGAGCACTCAGTGTGTATGCAAGTGATGAATCATTGGGCTCTACTCGTGAAACTGATACTACACTGCATGTTAACTAACATAAATTTAAATAAATTCTGAATGCAGTAGTCACCAAACAGCGTATGGTGACCTGACGCAACTCAAGAGAAATGGCAAGAGCGGTTTCGTAACTTCTCATACAAACTCCCCACTGGACACTGCACTGGATGGCAGGGGCCATGTGTACCTCGTCTGTGCCCAACCCAGACCCGACTGGGAACCCTGGGCGTGGCACGTACCAGCCCACGCGATTGTCACTGGAGCTACAAATAAGCTTCACACGGAACTTAGCAAAAGGTCCGGCGGCCAGTCCACGGCAGAGATGGAATGTGAATCCAGGTTTCTCTAAGTTGACAGGATGCGACAGCGACCACGAGACCCGAGGCACCTGAAATACTTCCTATCTGACCCTTTATGTTAAAGATTTGCCATCCGGGCACTAAGGCTTCACTTAGGAGGACGAAGCTCACATTGACAGAGGTCGGAAAGCTCAGAGAAGAGAGGGTTTGAGAGAAAAAATGGGAGCAACATTTTACATGGGGGTGACGGGGCAGAACTGATAGGGACACCAAAGAGAAGACGGCGTGACATTACCAACGCTAGGGAGAGAGGCTGGGGCAGAGCTGCGGACAAAAAGCGGAAGCCGTGGGAAGTACAAGGCAGTGAGCGGAAGGTAGCCACGGTTTAAAACTCGGTGTCGAGGGGCGCCTGGGTGGCGCAGTCGGTTAGGCGTCCGACTTCAGCCAGGTCACGATCTCGCGGTCCGTGAGTTCGAGCCCCGCGTCAGGCTCTGGGCTGATGGCTCGGAGCCTGGAGCCTGTTTCTGATTCTGTGTCTCCCTCTCTCTCTGCCCCTCCCCCGTTCATGCTCTGTCTCTCTCTGTCCCAAAAATAAATAAAAAATGTTAAAAAAAAAATAAATAAATAAATAAAAAATAAATAAATAAAACTCGGTGTCGAGGTGAAGCTCTATATTCAGAGTAAGACATACATGGGAGTCCCACTATGTCACATGAATGGAACGAGCTGCTCTGGCTGAATCCCAAAGGAATGCACAGAACACATCGCAGGGCGCCCCTTTGCCCGTGCAGCAGCTCCTGAGGAGCCCATCAGTGGGAAAACCAAGGGCACGCCAGAAGGTCAAGGTCTGAG
The DNA here is from genome assembly GCF_028018385.1 of Neofelis nebulosa. Taxonomy (NCBI): domain Eukaryota; kingdom Metazoa; phylum Chordata; class Mammalia; order Carnivora; family Felidae; genus Neofelis; species Neofelis nebulosa. The sequence goes on from NC_080789.1 coordinate 125,896,376, forward strand.
CATGTGGCTGGACGGACTTCCATACTTCAGGGGAGGGAACAAAAAGCAGCAGCCCAAGAGGCTGAAAAGGATCAACCAGAGAGGTAGCAGAAATAGACTTGTGTCACAGTCAAAAGCTAAAAGACGAAGGTGATACAGTGGGGGGGGGGGACAAGGGAGGCTTCCAGAGAAGTCAAGGGTACACGGAAGAAAAAGTCAACTGGCTTGATTAGAAAGTCCCAGGAGATTTTCTGTCACTATCAGTGGAAAGACAAGAGACAGAAATGAGTTTCAAAGAAGTGGGGAAGAAGGAAAAGAAATGGAAACAGGGGGGTGAAACCTGGTGTAATTAAGGTTGGCACTAACAGGAACAGAGAGATGGGATGTGAGGGAAGATGGATGTTTATTTAATTTTATTTTATTTTATTTTATTTTGAGAGAGAGGGCACAAGTGAGCAAGGGGCAGAGAAACAGAGAGGGAGGGAGAGAGAGAGGGAGGCAGAGAGAGAAGCAAGGCTCACCTGAATTGGGGCTCGTGCTCATCCAATGTGGAACTCGAACTCATGAACTGTGAGATCATGACCTGAGCTGAAGTCAGATGCTTAATGACTGAGCCACCCAGGTGCCTGGCAGTTGTTTGTTTTAAAAGGTGTGGAGAGGGGCGCCTGGGTGGCTCACTTGGTTGAGCCTCTGACTCTTGGTTTCGGCTCAGGTCATGATCTCATGGTCGTGAGATTGAGCCCCACATTGGGCTCTATGATGAACATGGGACCTGCTTGGGATATTCTCTCCCTCTCTCTCTCTCTCTGCCCCTCCCCCTCTTGTGCACAAGTGCTCTCCCTCTCTCTCAAGATAAATAAACATTGAAAAAAATTAAAAAAAAAAAAAAAAGGTATGGAGAAATTTCTTTTTCCAAAACGGGAAGGGAGACAAAAATGGCAGGGCAGGCTCTTCACAGAAAATGGCCACATGAGGGGGCGCGTACGTGGCTCAGTTGATTAAGCATCCGACTCTTGATCTCGCCTCTCACACTTCGTGGGTTCAGGCCCCGCAACGGGCTCTGCGCTGGGGCCAAGGAGCCTGCCTGGGGTTCTCTCTCCCTCTCTGCCCCTCCCCTGCTCAGGTTCTCCCTCCCTCTCTCTCTCTCAGGATAAACACATGAACTTAAAAAAAAAGAAAGAAAAGAAAAGAAAATGGCCACAACAATTCACCAGCTGGATCCATGTCCTTAGTAGTTCCCTTGCACACTGATTCTGAGCTTAGTTACATGGCTTGCTTTCACCAACAGGACCCTAGCAAACAGGACTCGAGAAGAGACACGAATATCGCCCACTGGGACTTGGTGTCTCTTGGTGTGCTTGTAACCCTCAAGCAAGCATGAGACAGAGCTAACCAGCCTGCTGAGGGATGAGAGACCATCTAGAAAAGAAGGAGACCCCCACACGGACAGCGGTCAACCTGAAGACACATGCAGGAGGCCCTCCCAGTCACCTGGTCACCAGCCAACCCGCCAGCTGGCCGGTGATCACGCAGAAGAGAATGGGGCCCAAGTAAAAACGGTGGTGACTTTAAGCTACTGAGAGCAGTTTGTTCCATGGCAAAAGCCAACTGGGAGAACACGGGAGGATTTTTCTGACATAAAGGGCTGTCCAGGAACCAATTCTATACGTACTTCGTGATCCTAACCGCTCAAAAGTACTTCAAAATGCTCTCAAGACACACAGTTTTGCTTTCCCTTTCGTGTCTTTCAAATCGTCTACCATGAGCAGTAATCCTGCAGGAAATGTTGTCATTGCTGTTATTACTATTGTCGTTGTCACCTACCATTGGAGATGGGCAGAATTACAGCACCAGGGTACAGGGCCACACCCATCCAGTCACACTTACGAGTTAATGGAGAAGCCTGAAACGCGGTCAGGGGCTCACATGCACTTTTTGATTTCTTACAGGTAGAAAAAAAAGGCAATGTAAGCCAACGTGTATTGGGACAATAAACTAGCCCACGCTGCTGGAGATTGGACATAGTTAGCCAGTTAACTAGCTTTGTTTGGAAGGTGACTGCTACGAGCAAAGGAGAGTTGACAATTTTTCAATGCAAAAATTAAAAGACGGCTTTGAGATCAGTGATGGGAAAACAATTTTAGCCTCAAATACTTTCCTAAGAAAGTCTGCCATATTTTTGTTTCCTGTGAGGAGATCTCTCTGCTGAATTTTCACCAATTAACCATGTCCCCCCCCCCCCCAAGGAGTACCTTTCTAGTCTAATACCTGTCACGTGTTCTTTGGATTCTCTCCATCAGTCTATCCTGTAGGTTTAAGAAAGTATGCAATATAGGCAAATGCATAGACTTCTCTCCTACTTCCCACAGAATTTACTCAATCAGACACATTTTTAAGAATATTTTCAGGGTACTTGGGTGGCTCAGTTGGTTAAGCGTCTGACTCTTGGTTTCGGCTCGGGTCATGATCTCACAGTTACATGGGTTCAAGCCCCACGTGGGGCTCTGTGCTGGCAGTGTGGAGCCTGCTTGGAACTCTCTCTCCCTCTTTCTCTCTGCCCTTCCTCCACTCACGTGGTCTCTCTCTCGCTCTCAAAATTAATAAATACCACTAAAAAATGTTTAATATTTTTGAAATTGAAAGGTCATCTTCAGGTTGAAGGTGAATAAACACAGTCATGTTTCTTCTTTCTTCTGAAAAGGCTAGTTCGGGGAATATTTCCAATTGGGTCCGATTCTCCCAATGCCTAAGGCATTTACAGACTAAGGCAATATGAGAAACACTTTTTCTCTTTTATATAAAGTATGTTTACTGATGAATATGAGGGAATAAAACATGGTCAAATGAACATATGCTTCTTCCTAAAAATATTTTTTTTCGAGAAAGTATAAATCCACAGATAGAACAGGAAATCAGAGTTGACGAAAATGCAGACTAGAGAAAAGGATCGTGGCAGGGAGCCTGGGCAGTCCCTGGGGCTTCCAACTCTTGATTTTGGCTCAGGTCATGATCCCAGGGTCCTGGGATGGAACCCGTGTTGGATTCCGTGCTGAGCATGAAGCCTGCTTAAGATTCTCTCTGTCTCAGGGTGCCTGAGTGGCTCAGCTGATGGAACATCTGCTCAGGTCATGATCTCACAGATGGTGGGTTCGAGCCCTGCGTCAGGCTCTGTGCTGACAGCTCGGAGCCTGGAGCCTGCTTCCCATTCTGTGTCTCCCTCTCTCTGCCCTTCCCCCACTCACAGTCTGTCTCTCAAAAATGAATAAATGTTTAAACAAATTGAAAAAAAACAGACCGTGTCTCTCTCTCTCTCTCCCTCTGCCCCTCTCCCCTGCTTGTATGCAGGCTCTCTAAAATAAAAAAAAGAAAAAAAATGATAGTGGCAATTTAACAAAGTGGAGACAGAACATAAAACACCAAAAGGCCAGAGACTCCGGGCTAGGAACACGGACCAGACGGAATGAAAGGCACTCCCTCCCCTCTACACCTACAAAATATCAACAAAAACCATTGCCATTGCACTTAGAGCTTCCAGGGAGCTTTACAAGGTCTTGCTCTTAATTATGTATAGATCGTCAAAAAGCAAATCTTGGAAGAAAGTCTCCAGTATGTAAAAAATAATACCAAATTTTAAAAGTCTGAAGGGCTCTGACATATAGAAAAATTAAAATTAATAGCATTTGGGATATAAGAGAAAATCTTACAGCCATGGGGTAAGAACAGCCAACTATAAAAAGGGAGCGGAGAAGAAACCTCTTGGGAATTAGAAATGTTCAAATACAAAAACCTCAGTAGATGGGTTTGAAGATAAGTGGTGAAAGACTCAGTAAAACCAAAAGACTGGGAGACAGAGGGAAAAAATAAAATCAGAAGAAAGGTCCAGTCAAACATCTGACAAACTCAAGAACACGAAAAAGAAGAATATACAGTGGAAAAAATGACCACATAAAAATCGGTCGCAAAAAAAAAAAAAAAAAAAAAAAAAAAAAAAAAATCGGTCGCTTCCCGGAACTGAAGTGACAAGTCCTTCACAAAGAACATTCATAGGAGAAGCTGGGTGTGATCAACGAAAGCCACACCAATGCAAAATCTCCAAATACCAAAGGCCGATCAGTTCTATGTATTGCAGAAAATTAAAAAAACAAAACCCTCAAAACCCAAATGACACCGGTGAGCATATCAAACGTGCTGGAAGGCAGAAACAACAAACTAAGGTCTTCAAAATTCCCAAAAGAGAAGATTCATCATACCTGAATATTATACCTCACTGAACTATTACTTCAATGTGAGGCTAGAATAAAGACGTTTTCAGGTTGGCAAGATGTCAAAAACGTGAAGCTTCTCTGTGGCTCTAGATCCCGTGTAGTCACCAACTGTGCCCCGTACAATTTCTTTAATAAGTAGACATTCACTGTTGAGAGAACAGTCAACTTAAAATTTCATGTTAATCCATTCTGCTGAGAATACTGCACTGAACCTGTTTTGTCTCTGTTCCAGTCCTTTCCACATCCGGACTTCCTAACTCAGAGTATCTGCATATACAGCAGAAGGGATCAGCTCTGGGGAGTAAGGGGGACAAGAACAAAGTTATTCTTTCACTTTAAAAAGATGGTCATGTGACCCAGGAACTTCACTCCCAGATATATACGTACAAGAAACAAAAACATGTTTGTGCAAAAAACTTGTAGGTGAATGATCACAATAGCATTAGCCACAAGAGCGAAAAGTGGAAACAACCCAGATGTCCACCAGTGATAAATGGGTAAATAAAATGTAATATACACATACAATGAGTGGAATATTACTGGGCAATAAAAAGGAATGAGGTACGGACACACGATATAGCATGATGAACATTGAAGACATTACCGAGGCACCTGGTGGCTCAGTCAGTTGGGCATCCAACTTAAGCTCAGGTCATCGTCATCTCACGGTTCGTGAGTTCGAGCCCTACATCAGGCTCGCTGCTGTAAGAACCTAGCCTGCTTAGATCCTCAGTCTCCCTGTCTCTCTGCCCCTCCCCCATTTGTGCGCTCTCAAAAATAAACATTAAAAAAAGAAAGAAAGAAAACATCACTAAGTGAAGGTAGTCAGTCACAACAGATAGCCTACTTCATGATTCCATTTATATGCAACACCCAGATCCACAGATCAAGAGTCACCAAGTTGGATAGTAGTTGCCTAAGGCTGAGGGAGCTGGAGAGACAGAGTAGGGAGTGCTAACTTAGAACACGGGATTTCTTTTTAATTTTTTTTAATGTTTATTTATTTTTGAGAGAGAGAGAGACAGAGCATTATTTATTTTTGAGAGAGAGAGAGAGACAGAGCATGAACGGGGGAGGGTCAGAGAGAGGGAGACACAGAATCCGAACCAGGCTCTGAGCTGTCAGCACAGAGCCCGACGCAGGGCCCGAACTCACGGACCGCGAGATCATGACCTGAGCCGAAGTCGGCTACTTAACCGACGGAGCCACCCAGGCGCCCCAGAACACGGAATTTCTTTAAGGAGCAGTGAATATCTAAAATCGATTGTGATGATGGTTGCACACCTCTGTGCACAAACTAAAACCCACCGAATTGTAGACTTCAAATGAGCGAATTACACCTCAATAAAGCTGTCTTTTCAAAAAGATCAGCATGAGAATAAAGGCAAAAATCAAAGGGCACCAGCTTCAATAAGGCAAGGCTTGCAAAGCAGGATAAAAACCGAAAAGGACTGAAACATGCATTTAGGAGGAAAACCCCAAGCTACAAACACAAGGTCATGTCAGCTGATTTTTCTGTGCCTCAAAATTAATACATAATTTGTTCACTGTAGAGTTTACTATTTTAAGAGAAACCATAGCAAAGTAGGAGGGAAAAGTACTGACTTTCACTGGAAGCACAGAGTGCCTGGTTATAGAAACTTTTATAGGTCACTTAATTTCAAAAGGCAGCGTCTCTCATTTCTCGTACTTGGCAATCACCTTATTTTATAGACATGCTCTTAAAGGCAATTAAGGATCATGTAGTTCATATTTAAAGAGGGCCAGGATCTGAAATACTGCTGAAGTTTATTCCAGACATTTGCACAGCCTTACTGCATGTGATCTGTGGGAGCAGTGAGATACAGCACCCACTGAGAAAGTCTTCCCGTTTGAGAGATGCTATGATGGTTACAACAGAAATGTGCAAAGCTTTCGATTCTTCCAGAATGGATGTGCAATGTGTTTTCAACTATCTAAAATTAAATGACGAATTCATGTATTTTTAAGCTTGAAGGCTTCATTTTACAGAAGGGCCCACAGGGGCACCTGGGTGGCTCAGTCGGTTAAACATCCGACTCTTCATTTCGTCTCAGGTCTTGACCCCATGGTTCGTGAGTTCGAGCCCAGCGCGGGGCTCGTCGTTGACAGTCCAGAGCTGGCTTAGGATTCTCTCTCCCTCTCTCTCTCTGCCCCTCCACTGCTCGCGTGTACCTGTGCGTGAGCTCTTTCTCTCAAAATAAACTTAAAAATTAAATGACTACATAAAAAATATAAAAGGGCTGGAAAAGTCGTACTGACATAAAGGAAGGGACAGTGAAAGGGGAACAGATAAACATAAGCTAATGAATAAGGCCTCTCCCATCCCTGTTCTTCATCCATTCTTCAGGAATAAACCAGACCTACCTAACCATGATTTTCACATAAAGTACACTTAAATCCTAGTCCTTCCATGTTCTTTCAGAACATACTCCTATTCTCCCTCATCCTAGTGTCTCACTCGTTTGAATACATCAAAGGTTCAAGATATTGACCGAATTTTAAGGAAGAAACATGGATGGAAATAAACTCCTTTCATTATACATAGGAAACAGTCTTTCAACTCTTTTGCCTTTGTTTTAAATTCCCTTCATTTTCCTCTCATCTTCTAAGTCATTCGTAACAATAAACTTTTTAGTCTGTATGACAAGTAACTTGAACCTGGTTTGGTCTGGGATGAGTATTCTGGTCCAGGCTGGTTAAAAGATAAATTTAACAGTTCTACGCAGCTGTATCACATAATGGAATACTTAAAAAAAAATTTTTTTTAACATTTATTATTATTGAGAGACAGAGAGAGACAGAGAATGAGCAGGGGAGGGGCCAAGAGATGGGGAGACACAGAATCCGAAGCGGGCTCCAGGCTCTGAGCTGTCAGCACAGAGCCCGACCCGGGGCTCGAACTCACGGACTGTGAGATCATGACCTGAGCAGAAGCCGATCGCTTAACCAACAGAGCCACCCAGGCGCCCCTAATGGAGGGCTTCGGAAGCACAGTCATGGACAAAAACGCCCCAAGCATGTAACTGAAGACTTTAAAAACCAAACCTACAAGACACAGGGTTGTATGCTGATGTGACACGAATCTGGAAAACCGTTTAATTTTGGTATGTGAAAATCACATGAATAAATTAGTGCAAATACAACACTCTTCTTTCTGGAACACAAACTGTTATTCCCCGCCTCCCCCCCCCAAGACTTTTCTTTGTACCCTGGTGCAAAATATAGAATAAAGAATTCAGATTCTCAAACTCAACATATATTAGCTACATGGCAAACTTGTGGCAATTAACTTTGCTAGCCATACATTCACTGTTTAATCTTCTCCAGTACTTAATTATATATATATATATATATATATATATATATATATATGCATATAAGATATATATACACATACATATAAGTATATATATATATACGTATGTAAGAAATTTCACAAGAGATCTACCCTACCCTTTTAACCTATGAGGTGCAAAGTACAGGACTGATAACTCCGGGCACAATGTCATACAACAGATCTCTGGAATTATTCATCTTGGGGCACCTGGGTGGCTCAGTCGGTCGAGCGTCCGACTTCAGCTCAGGTCATGATCTCGTGGTTTGTGAGTTTGAGCCCCACATCAGGCTCTGTGCTGACAGCTCAGAGCCCGGAACCCGCTTCGGATTCTGCGTCTCCCTCTCTCTATGCCCACCCTCGCCCCCCCCCCCCCCCCAACTCACACTGTGTCTCTCTCTCCTTCAAAAAAATAAACATTAAGAAAAAATTTAGAATTTATTCATCTTGCCTAATTGCAGCTTTAGGTCTGTTGATTAGCAACTGCCCACTTCCTCCTCCCAGCCCCTGGCAACCATCATTCTAGGCTCTGCTCCTGGGAGTCGGGCTTTAGATGCCTCGTGTAAGGGGAGCCACCCAGGGCTCGCTGTTCTGTGACTGGCTCATTTCACTTGGCCTGATGTCCTCCAAGTTCACCTGTACTGTGGCATCATCAGGTTTTAAACGGTGAAGTCTGGCTGAGCAGAAGAGCCGACAGCAAACCAGGCCCACGCCTTGCTTCATCAGCTCCCTGTTCCTGCTGTGCAGGACCCGTCTTGCGGTCAAGATGGTGTCAGATCTGGAAATGACCTCCCTGCCAGCTGAGGGGAGAACACCGTTTTGATGTATGGAAAGACTGCTTTTTAAAAGTCAGGGCCTCCTGGCAGTTGCTCTGTAAACGACTATGGCAGCTGTGCGAGAGGCCATGAATATTACATAAGGACCGTCCGTGCATTCCAGCCAGAATCTCCAAGCCACAATTCCCATAGCAACACACGGAGATTTTACTCCTCTCAGAGATGAAGCAGCCAGCCAAAGTGCCTCGTGCCACCCTTGATTGTTTTTTTAGCAAGATCAACACAGTACCTAATTCTTTTTGGCAAAGCAATTTTTTTAAAAAAAAAAAACCCCAAAACCAAACCCAAAAAGGAACGACTGCGTGAAAGGTGTTCATTTAAAAGTTACCAAGTGTCACACAAGCCAAGATACCGTAACTTTGAACAACAATCTATGCTTTAGAAATTGCTGGCATTTGAATGGCTCCACGGGAAAAAAGATTTCAAATCATTGCCATGCATGAAATGAAATGCACCATCCTTGTGGCTAAATACTGTACTTACAGATTTTATATCTGATTTCCAGTTCCCCCTTCCACATATACACACTTTGTTATTAGAATGGAGGAGAACATGTTCCAAAGGAAGGAACATGTTGAACCCATAAAATCCTTTATTGCTTTATTTTTGAAAAGCAGAATGCAATCCCTTTGTTAAATATAAGAAAATGCTATTACAAAACACCTATGCAGTAAAATTTGGGGAAAAGACCATTCCAGTCTAAGAAAATATACAATTGCCCTGAGGAAAGTGCTTTTCCTGAACAAAGAAATGGTTTACCGAAATAATGAAGTTACAATCACTTTGTGATTAGAAGCACGTTTCCCTCTTTGTAGATTTGGGGATCCTTTTTTGAGTGCCTCCATCAACTATCCACCCACAGAAACAAGTTGCTTCGATTACAACACAACGGAAAAGCCAAGGCCACTCTCATATATCACACTTCCTTTTCCTATCAAGGAAATCAATCCAACACACTCCATTTCTGGTACTTCTTGAAAACCAACGAAATGCCGTAAAAGACCAACCATCGGCTTCGAACGAAACTTCCACAGGTGGCCCATCACAGACCCAGCGCAAGCGGCCAAGAAAGAGCTTGGCAAGGGAGAAATGGTTTTACCTTTGCTTTTTCCAACTGGGCCTGGGCCTGTCGCTCTGCTTCCCTGCGTACCGCCTCCCGATCTTCCTCCAAAGAAACATCTGAGTCGGACGGACGGCTGGTGTAGGAGTCTGCCGAACCCTTGAGAGAGAAATTTGCATTTTAAAATAGACTCCATCTATGATGTTTGCATTGGAAAAGTCTCATTGACACAGCAGTTAGCTTCCTAGATGATGCCATACATTCCTGAAAAGAGGAGAAAAGAATCCATTTTGTGGCAAACCATCGAGAAAAATCATGCTCTGGTTTGCAGACCGTTCCCTCGGCGAGCTGTGGGACCATTCCTTCCCAAGTCTTATGTTCCGATTACTCTCCTTTCTGGAAGCCAGAGCAAGTCCCTTTATAATTAAACCAGCTCCGTGGTGCAGTGCCCGGCTGAAGGGCATAGAGGGGTTTCAAGGATGGCTTCGAGAACATTCTACACACTAAAGCTAGTATTTGCAAGTAGAAAGAAGCTACGTCTAATAAAAAAAAAAAACCATAAAAGAAACTCCTAACCAGTCATAAACTTGAATTCTCCAAAATGTCACTACCGGGAGATGATGACTCCCACGGTAATCTTAAGCATCCTTTTGTACCTTTTCATTCACCTGATACCTTCACGGACAAAACTGTAAGGCAACAGCAGCCAGCTTCACTCAATCTTTAAGCAACACGTTTTCCAATCGCTTTAAATAGACGTTTGATAAAAGCTGCCTAAAGAAAACACCTGCCCGGGATGGCTTCTACGGCAATAAATCACAACACGGGCAAAGGAGCTCGGAAAATTATAGGACTCTCCCTCGCTCCCTGTCTTGCAATCAGGATCATATTACTAAATCACAGGAGCCCCTGCCAGCACTCACTGTAACAACAGCAGAAGCAACGACAATATAGAATCTCCCCCAGACGAAAGCCCTTGAGCTTACACAGATATCCGAATTCTTCAGCCTTCCTCCCTTGGCTCTTTTCAGAAGCCTGATCCAGGTGGCCTTCATTAGCCAGACAGCGCCTTTCTCATCCGCAGCTGCAGCCCCGGGCACGGATCCTCAGTGCGCGCTGAGCCCTGGAGAGCCCCTGCTCCTTTCCTATCCATGCTCTGGGCAAGCCCCTCTTCTCCGTCCCTTCCTGCCACCGGGGCTTTCACTCCCTACCCCGGAGGACTCCAATCCAAGGAGATGCTTATTTTCCCATTCCAGGGAGGGGAAAACAAACACTCGAGTGCCTTATACTGCTTTAAAAATAAAGAACACTTCAAGTGCATTCAAAGACAGGCATCAACTCGTTCTCAACTTAATGCATCTTATTACTCTAAATATTCTCCTCTTTGCGCTTGGGTTGCTACAGGAAATTAGTTGTAAGAGAACCTTTTTTAAAAAAACCCATTGCAAAACGTATGCAGTGACATTTGCAAGTGCAAAGTTCAAGCCTTATCTTCAGAGATCTGGAGGGGGAGGGCGGAGGAGGCACTCACCGCACTGGGCATGCTCCATATGTAGCCTTTTTACGCAGATGCCTACATCACACTGTTAGTCTATGTCAAATTGCCATTTTGCATCCGAAGTGTAAACAGCTGGAGAGGGCTTTTCGGTTCTATAGTAACAGGCACATGGTATGTTTGTCATGTTTCTGCTTCAGTTGAAACAGCCTCTCAAAGACAAAGCATGCAATCTTTTCATTTAATGAGCCCTTTCCATTACCCTGCTACACAAAGTATATCCTATGCCATAAGACAATTCAAAGATAAGCAATATCACGCAGGCATCATTGGACAGTGGAAAGCGATGAATGGTGCTCATCAATCATAACATCAAACTGCCCTTGATTGCTGGTGACTTCCCAAACAAGATGCAGGAGACAGATCTCCCCCTTTAATTAGGACATGAAAGTAATCACAGCTCTAAGCAATGAGTTTAACCGAGCTCAAAATGACTTTGAACTGCTTCTCCAGCTGAGAAACTACCGTTTGAAATAAAGTCCCTAGAAGAAACAACAGTATGAACTGTCAGAACAACAATTATGAAGAAATTGCAAAGTGCGGTCGATTTATTAGCTCCAGTTAAGATTTACGGAATAGCTGAGTCCAAACTCTTTTTATAAATAGGGTGATTGAAGCTCGAGAAGAAAAGATATTAATTTCCTCTACCAATGAGATTACATTTCTTCTTTACGAAGAAATACACACTTCTAGATGGCTTGGTAAACATAAAATTCAAACACTGCATTCCAAACTACATTTTTGTGTGGTAGGGAAGGGGATTATTTTGTAGTGTCATGCAAATGAAAGACAGGTGGTTTTATTTTTACTTTTTTATGAATTTTTAAAATATTTATTTTTGAGAAAGAGTGAGAGCACGCGCGAGAGAGACAGTGTGCGAGCAGGGGAGGGGCAGAGAGAGAGAGAGAGAGAGGGAGACAGACAGACAGACAGAATCCAAGCAGGCTCCAGGCTCTGAGTTGTCAGCACAGAGCCCAACACGGGCTCGAACTCATAAACTGTGAGATCATGCCCCGGGCTGAAGTCTGACCTTTAACCAACTGAGCCGCCCAGGTGCCCCATGACAGGAGGTTTTAAAATCTTTGCTACTTTTTTCTCTTCCTTCATTTCATCTCTGTCTCCCTTCTTTTGTGGGCTAAGACCAATCTTCATGCCTTAAATGCTAGAAAATACAGAATAGAGGCTTTAGAATAAGTTATAGATTGAATACACCCCAACTGTGTTATCCATAAATCAATAAACAGGTTATTTATATTCTTACGAAGTGAATGTAAAATGCATGGGAGATATAAAATGCATTGCAATTTCTTATTCCAGTAAAATTCACAAGGGAGAAATGAAATTTTCTCCATCCACACACGTTAGGGGGATTCCTCATCTTCCCAGAGGGTTTCTCATGGCGAGTGTAGCACAGTAGAAAATTACCCGGAAGCACAGCTTTATCCCACAAAAGGCTTCAGGCCCCACTGTCACAAATGTTAGCATTTTAAACCCAATCACCCTGCAGAAGGTTCCATTCACAACACAGTGAAGATACAAAGTTTCGGTCATTAGTTAGCCCCATAAGGAGAGTAAGAGCATAACACACACATAACTGTGCACTATCCTGTTCCCTTTTGAACAAAATATGATTTAAAAAGTCCTTTGCTAATAAGCAGATGTAGCTTTTAATTGCACAGTCATGTTGAGACCTGTTTCCAGGTTTAAATAATCAAGCAGTTAAAAAAACAAACAAAAAACCTCTACAGTGACTTCTGGCAATGATCTTTTGAATACTGCAATAAGAAATTAACTTTTGACTATGTTACAATGTAAGATGTGACTCCCAAATGATGTTTAGTGAGGTTGATAGAAGGGGCCACCATACTTTCTTTCCTTGGATCTGTAGTAGTAGCAGAAAAATGGCAACAAAATATTTTCATTATAGAAGTTACATGTACCCATTGCAGAGACACACAAATAAAGGTCACTTTAAATTCTCCCACCCAAAGATAACCACTATTAAATAACAGCATGTTTTAGCTTCCAGAGTTCTTGCATTTTTGAAAGTCACCCTCCCAACATGCACAATTAATCTCCTTCCTTCTGGGAGTGTGGATTTATGCAGTTATTAGTAATATATCTAATTAAGCTTTTGCCTTTGGTACCATATGGACTTTCTGGGTCATTCTGCCTCAAGCAGTCTTCAGTCAGGAACAGCTGGCTGTCATTTCCATAATTCCAGAGTAAGTTCATTACAAGATGTGCCCTTGATCTCTTGGGTTGCTACAATGTGATGAGCTGGTCTTCTGTAGTTTTGTCCTTGCAGGTGGGTATATCACAGTTTAACTACAAATATTTCCTTTCCTACACCTTAATATTCTCATTCCTCATTGTACAGGTCCAAAACGTAACTTGTACCCTAACGTCTACCAAAACTCATCCAGGATCGTTCACTTTTATCCTCAGAACTCTAACTCCAAATACATGTGCTTTGCTCACAGGAAATTTAGTTAACTGGATTAACTCATGCTTTTTTTAAAGGTTTGTTTTATTTATTTTGAGCGAGAGCTAGATGCAAGCAAGGGAGAGGCACAGATAGAGGGACAGAGAGAGAATCCCAAGCAGGTTCCATAATGTTAGTGCAGAGCTGGATGATGGGCTCGAACTCAAGAACCATGGGATCTTGATCTGAGCCCAAATCAGACACTTAACCGACTGAGCCACCCAGGCACCCAAATCACCTCATTCTTTGTAACTACTCTTCAGTTTTTGTTTTTCCCCCCAATTTATGCCTAATATTTGCACAAAAAGCATACTTTTTTTTTGTATATAGAAAGTTTGCTTAAAAAAAATTTTTTTTTAATATTTACTTATTTTGGACAGAGAGAGAGGCAGAGCATGAGCAGGGGAGGGGCAGAGAGAGACACACACAGAGAATCCGAAGCAGGCTCCAGTCTCTGAGCTGTCAGCACAGAGCCTGACGCGGGGCTCGAACTCACAGACCGTGAGATCATGACCTGAGCCGAAGTCGGATGCTCAGCCGACTGAGCCACCCAGGCTCTCCATATGCAGTTTCTTTTTTGACGCTGTACTCTACTGTTTCAATCACATATATTGCCAGCATCATTTTTTTTCTTGAGCATTCCTGTATTTTCTCTTCTAAAGCCAGAGGAGCGAGAGTCATAAGCCTACTCAGGAATGGCATCTTCAATCCTCAAGTGTCCATCTATTTTTACAGGGAATCTTCATATGAAGACTGAGCAGTGTTGTTGGACAAAGTCAATTTCTCACAGTATCCCAGGGTTGCCCCGATTCTAGACAAATCTATGCTCCCTCCAAAACCCTCAAGACTTCAAATGACCCTCCTCCTGTATAGGACTATGCTGAGCCAATGGCAAGTCTGAATTCAGTTGCTTCCTCCTGACCTGCCATGGGATAGACAGACATTCCACCGCCATATTCCTCAGGCCCACACTTTTAGAAAAAAGCAGAATGGGAGGGACTTCTGAAACCAAAGACCAAAGGCAAAGACTTCCATCTTGTATTGTCTGTGCATTAGCTGCCAGAGAGAATTCTTTCATTTCTCATATTGTCGGCTCTTTTCACAGTTGAGAATTAACTTTTTCTTTCTTTTTTTTTTTTTTTTAAATTTTTTTTTTCAACGTTTTTTAATTTATTTTTGGGACAGAGAGAGACAGAGCATGAACGGGGGAGGGGCAGAGAGAGAGGGAGACACAGAATCGGAAACAGGCTCCAGGCTCCGAGCCATCAGCCCAGAGCCTGACGCGGGGCTCGAACTCACGGACCGCGAGATCGTGACCTGGCTGAAGTCGGACGCTTAACCGACTGCGCCACCCAGGCGCCCCTTAACTTTTTCTTTCTATGAAGAGATCTGGATCTCTAAGAAAATGAATTGCTACCCCCTGCACTGTTGGTTTCTTCAGGAATAAAACCCATTTACCATTTACTTTAATAATGACAATTTCCTGCCTCAAGAACCTTAAAAATGTTACAGACTATTGGGATGAAACGCATTGACACGAATACTGTACACTTGGGTTCGCAAATGTCATAGAACTTGCATACCCATTCGATCAATGAAAATCTCAAATGTGATCGGCCTGCCATTTGGCTTCACGTGAAAATATTATCCAAGGCGATGGTAATAAATCCATGCAAGTTCATCCCTGTGTGGTAACTTGCAGGATTATGTAAAAGCTAAAATACTAGCTTCTGGGGCGCCTGGGTGGCTCAGTCGGTGAAGCGTCTGACTTCAACACAGGTCACGATCTCGTGGTCTGTGAGTTCGAGCCCCATGTCGGGCTCCGTGCTGACAGCTCAGAGCCTGGAGCCTGCTTCGGATTCTGTGTCTCCCTCTCTCTCTCTGCCCCTCCCCCATTCATGCTCTGTCTCTCTCTGTCTCAAAAATAAATAAACATTAAAAAAAATTTTTAAATATTGCTTCAATTTTCTCAAGAGCATAGGGAAATTTAGACACTTTGTGGCACTAACATACATACTGATGGAAAAAACTACATTTTGCCAAAACCAAATCCAAAATCAGCCACATGCGTTTATTGAGCACTTACTACTTTGCAAGTCTATGTGCTCTAAGTTAAATGCTGGGACTATAACTGTGAAAAAGACAAAAGCTTCGTGTCTGTCATGGAGCCCAAAAATCTAGTTGAACGAGACCAATTTTTTTAAGGTGATCAGAACAATAATCACAACGAGAAAACACAAAACCGGCTGTGAGAATATAATAACGGTGAGAAAAAAGAAGCTATTTTATTTATATTTAAAAAGATTTTTTTTTGAGAGAGAGAGAGTATGCATGTGCACAAGTGAGCAGCAGGGAGGAGTGGGGGAGAGAGACTCTCCAGCAGCCTTCACGCTCAGGCTCAGAGCTCAGTGCCTGAGGCAGGGCTCGATCGCCGGGCCCTGAGATCATGACCTGACCCAAAATCAAGAGTCAGACACTCAACCGACTGAGACACCCAGGTGCCCTAAGAAGTAGCTATTTTAGTCAGGGTGATGATACAACACTCTGAGATGTGATTTATGCTGAAATATCCCAAAAGAGAAAGAAAAAATAAGTCAGCTTGGGGATGTGTTAAGACAAGCGATGTCCAGGAAGAGGGAACAGCATCTGCTAAGGACTGAGGACAAGGAATACTCAGAAGTTTAAGGAACTGAAAGGAAAAGAGATCAGTGTAGCTAAACATGCTCCTTTTTCAGGAGTATTTCTTTCAACACCCTCCCTTCCCCCTCACCATTTTTTCACCCTGCAGGTAGTACATACTCAAATATACCTGGAATATGAATTTTGGGGCATCCTTTTCATTTATGTGGCATCACCTGACAGTACAGGTCCTTATTCCTGTCTGAATTTCTCAAGCAGAAGTGGCATTTAAGTTGTCAGTAAATTCCACATTATTGGGAAAATCATGTCTCCTGAGATTTAAACACAGTGCTCTGATTTTCTTCCTTCTCAACCCAGTACTATCTCCTAAGAGCAGATTGCTTATTTCTGAGATTGTCGTACGTTACGTTAACAATCAGAGCAATTTATTAAGATTTATTGCCATTTATTAAGATCAGGCTACCACCTACATGAATGATAATAATTGCTAACTTTTCATGAAGGCTTCACACTGTGTTAGACATGGGGTGGATTCACTAGCATTACATAATTTAATGTTTGATCTCTATCTCTGTCTTCACTGAAGAAAACACTGAGGCACAAGGAAGGCCAGTAACCCGACCGAGGTGACAAAGCTAATAATCAACAGAGGTGGGGGGCAACTTTTGAAGTGAATTCAAAACTGAATGGATGCATCAACTCAGGCATGCATCGGTTCATAAAAAGAACAGACAGAACAAATCCCTACATACAACTACTATTTATTTTCATTGAAAACGTATCTCTTTCTGTCCGTCAGACACATGTATGGCCATTTCCACTGGCCATAAAATGCCAAGAGGACTTCCAAGTTCTTAGTTCTATTTTTGCTAAACCTAGGTTGCTCTCTCTCTCTCTCTCACACACGCACACACACACCACATATACATCTTCAGAGAACCTCAAGTTTTATCTTCCCAAAAGACACAGTGAAGGTCCGATGAAACAGATAATTTCTCATTCATCGATGTAATGCTGTTTTGTGTTAAAGAAGGACTCAAAGGTTGGCTGTTACCCTGAAATCTGCCTCCCCCTCAGAGTATCTCAAAATTATAAAGCCTTCTTTTCATTACCTACCTACAACGGAGAGTGGAAAAGTAGAATAGGAAAACAATGGAAGTCAAGAAACCGGCTGTTTAAATTTCTCTCTTTTCCCTGAAAATGAATGTAACTCTGGCAAGCTGGCCTTCGATAGCCTCCTTGGCAGCTAATCTTGCCTGAAGCTGGCTGGGATTCAAGCATCTCCTATGTTCAATAGAACAGTTGCTAGTTTTCAGCACTGAAGCCTAAGTTACTCAAGTACAGACCCGAGTCGTGACGAACTTAGTGGGTTCGAGCCCCGCGTCGGGCTCCGTGCTGACCGCTCAGAGCCTGGAGCCTTCTTCGGATGCTGTGTCTCCCTCTCTCACTGCTCCCTCCCCTGCTTACTCACTCTGTCTCTCTCTCAAAAATGAATAAACATTTAAACAAAGAGTAATATATTAAAACGCTGTTACCACCAACCTATTCCTTAAAGGAAGGCTATGATGGCTATTTATATTTTGTAGAAGAAACCCTGCCCAAAATTTGCAAAATTTGACACCAGTAAAAAGAACCATTTTGAAAAGTTAGAATTAGAGGGCCAATTTTTTTTTTTTTTTAATTTTTTTTTTTTCAACATTTTTTTTTTTTTTATTTATTTTTGGGACAGAGAGAGACAGAGCATGAACGGGGGAGGGGCAGAGAGAGAGGGAGACACAGAATCGGAAACAGGCTCCAGGCTCCGAGCCATCAGCCCAGAGCCTGACGCGGGGCTCGAACTCACGGACCGTGAGATCGTGACCTGGCTGAAGTCGGACGCTTAACCGACTGCGCCACCCAGGCGCCCCTAGAGGGCCAATTTTAATGGTACTTTGAGTTTGGGATTTTAGACATATGATAAATAATTTCCTTTCATAATTACAGCACCGGGTGGGGGAGTGGGTACCAAGGGAGTTTTTTAGGCCTTTAATATCAATTTACTGATTGATGGTGATAGATGACAAAAACGTTTCACGCTATATAATTTCTTACCAAAAACTTTATCTTTCAGTCATGAAAACGGAAACAAGTAGGCAAGAAACAGAAAAATTGTGGCCTGGGCGAGGTGACCTTCCTTCAAATATTGCTGAAAAAAATTGAATGAGGGAAAAGGAGTGAACGAATCAGACGTGGGGCATTTTGGGTAATAGGAAGTCACGGTGGGTATAGATACTGTCAGAAGCTCTGCGTGCACAACACTACCTTTTGTCTTCCCACTGAATCATTCTAACCGGCACACACGTGGGCTATATGACTCCCCTCTGCCTAAGAAAACCTTCCCTTGACTCCATATTCTCAGCCCCCATCCCATTTCTTTGCTCTCCTCTGTAGACAAAAAATGCTTCAAAGTTGCTGACGCTTCCTTCAATTCTCTTCTCGTTTCCTCTTAAAGCTACGGACTCCCTGCACTCGGCCATCACTGCTCACCAAGACTGTCAGTGACAGATGGCTAAGGCCACAGGTCAGTTCTCGGTATGCATCTTTCTCAACGTATCAGGAGCTTTTCGCGTGGTTGTTGAGTCTACTCCCCATCCTTTATGCACTTTCTCATTAACACCTTCTGGAAACCACTCTCTCTTTGTCTTTCTCTCACCTGTTGGCTGCTCCTTCTAAGTCTCTTTTGCTGGTATCTCCTCTTGCCTCCTTTTGCCACACCCTCCTCCCCATACACAGACTCCTTCTTTCTGCTCCAAACTCACTCATCACTCACAGGCACCAGCAATGCTCTCTCTCTCTAGATTTCCACACTGCCGACTATCACCTCCTTCAAGGCTTTGTTGAGCGTTCACCTTCTCAATGAGGCCTTCCGTGACCATCCTATTTAAAACGATAATCCCGAAGGCCTTCCCCTTCCACGATCTCTAATTCCACTTACCTGCCATTTTTTTAATGTTTATTTGAGAGAGAGAGAGAGAGAGACAGAGAGAGACAGAGACAGAGCATGAGCTGCGGTGGGGGGGGGGGGGGGGTTTGAGCGCAGAGAGAGAGGGAGACACAGAATCCCAAGCAGGCTCCAGGCTCTGAGCTGTCAACACAGAGCCCGATGTGGAGCTCGAACTCACAAACCGCGAGATCACGACACAAGTTGGAGGCTTAACCGACTGAGCCACCCAGATGCCCCCTAGTTGTTGTTGTTGTTGTTTAATGGTGCTTTTACCTTCTAACATACAACAGAATTTATTAATTATATTTATTGTTCGGGGTCTATCTCCCTCCAATAGAATATAACATCCCTGAGGGCAGAGATTTTTTTTGTTTGTTTCCTTCACTCATTTACCCCAAGTGCCTAGAATAGTACCAGGCACAGCATTCTTGCTCTATAAATTCATTCACTGGATGAATGAATAAGGGTTACTAGAGAGAGAGACTATTCTCCCCCACATCCTGTATCTTAACGCTCTTTCACTAGAGGGGCCTCCCCTTAGCATTCCTGAACATTCCTAAACACCCTAAACATTCTCAAGTCTCCCCCTTACTAAAAAACAGCAACAGCAATTTGACCTAGATTGTGAATGACCAATAAATAACTCGCCATCGGGAGCAAGAGAATAAAACTAAGGCTTCAGCCTGAAGACACACTTGGTGTTTCATCATAACCCTCAACAAATATCACTTAACCAACTTAGTGTAAATGTCAGCTATGATCGGTTGATTAGATAAACATGTTCCATAACAAGCAAGCCACTTAAAAAAAAAAGTTATGATACATAAAATTTATATAGCATCCTTCTTCGAAGAAATGTTAAGAGAGGTTTTGCATTTTGAAAATATGATTAGCGCTCATTTTCTATGAAGCTTCTTTTCCCATTAATTGTATTCATTCATTCCAGGGATTCAAAGCTCCAGTCTTAAAACTGCTAATGACCCATTGGAGAAGCCATAGGCAAGTCATGTAAATATGCCCCAGGCTAATTTCCCCCTCAGTAAAATGAGTATATAAAAAAAAAATCAACGCTACTAGAAAGAAAATTCTTGAAAATTTCCTTAGAGATAGTTGAAAAAACACTGTAAATACTGTTACTCCTCATGCACTAGCCCCACTATGTCTATGGGAAGAGAGTTTAAATTCACAACAGAAAAAGTGACTACACATATAATGTCTAGGAAGACAGAGAGTTTAAAAAATCAAGCCAGCACAGGGGTGCCTGGGTGGCTCAGTCATTTGAGCATCCGACTTCGGCCCAGCTCATGATCTCACAGTTTGTGAGTTCGAGTCCCACATCGGGCTCTGTGCTGACAGCTCAGAGCCTGGAGCCTGCTTCCGATTCTGTGTCTCCCTCTCTCTCTGCCCCTCCCCTACTCACACGGTGTCTCTCTCTCCCTCAATGAAATAAACATTAAAGAAATTAAAAAAAAATTAAGCCAGCACAGAAGGAAGATATTTCTTTAAGCCATTCTGAGTAATATGTTTAAAAGGCACGCTACTAACAAACTAGACAGATACAAAAGTCCAGCAGCAAGCCTTTCCTTGAGTGACAGAACAATCAAACAATAACTGTTGACTCCTGCCTTCCAGGGTGAATGCTCTCAGGTGCAAATGAACAATCCATCTACACACATTAAAGGAGAGTCATCATATGTGTCCCCCCAGGGAGTCACACAGCTGTCCAAGGGGATAGGGCTTCCGTCCTTCAAGGTTTTACCCTCTAAAATTTTCTTTGCTTATACAGAGTTTATATTCGTTGATAAGAAAAGAGGAAGAGATCAATGGGTATTAAATAGGCAGAGGTTATGAACACAAAATTCACAAAAAGTAAACTAGTCACAAGCGTCTGGAAAAAGTGTTCAGCCTGCTGAATGAAACACAATACCATTTCCCATTAAATTAGTTCTCTTTGCAAAGTACCAATTCAGTGTTGTGAAGTTACATTAACACAGATGCTTTCAGGTCTTGTTGATATTTTGTTGATACTTTCTTAACTTTTAAAAAACCCTTTGGGAAAACAATGTTCTTTCTGTTTGTATCTAGATACATATCTAGACTAATATGCGTTTAGACTAATGATTTCACTTCTGGGATCTGTCTTAAAATTCTAAAATATGTCCCATACAACACTTAGATTATTATATAATATTTAATAATAGTTACAAAGGCTAAAGGGCATTATAGGCAATTCTTAATGATCATTATATTTGGTTAAAAAAATAAAGAAATAAAAATCCCTGAATCATTTCTATAAATACATACATTCACATATATATAAATACTGGGAGTACACAAAATGAACAGAAGAGATAAAGTTGGAGTCACTGTTGTTTTTAATTCAGAGAGCTAATTTAAATTTTTTTCTGTAATGTTACCATTTTTTAACAAAAGTAGAAAGCTCTTAATGCAATCGAAAAATCTAACAAACTATCTTGAAAATACTTTTGGTGTTACAAAAAAAACAATGCAGGCATATATTTTCCCTAATTTGTTGATTTAACCTTAATAGTTTTTTGTTTTTTGTTTTGCATGTGGGGAATGGAGGCAAACTCTGGGTCTTCTGAAAGACTCTTCATGCATAAGAAATAAAGAAATAAAGGAAGGAAGGAAGGAAGGAAGGTAGGAAGGCAGGAAGGCAGGCGGGTAGGAAGGAAGGAAGGAAGGAAGGAAGGAAGGAAGCAAGAATGCTGATACAGGAATTGCATCAGGTAAGAAATAAGAATTAAAAGAAAAGTACTTGAACCTGAAATGTTAACATTTTGAAGAACTACATTTCTCTGTAAAAATGTGTTAAAATGATTATGTTACATTTCCACTTGAAACATTGGAATTTTCTCATATGACTGCTTAAATAATTTTTTGCTACTAGGTTAGATACTTAAGCAGGCCAAATGACTCAGTAATTTGGTAGTAAATTATTAATACGCTGTTCTAAAAGTCTAACCTTCCAGAAAGATATGACTTTGGTTCAGAGAGATTTAATATTAAAAATAGGCTACCCGATCAGGGATTTGGCTGGAAAAGTGCCAGTGGTATGGAGCATTTAGTAATAAAGCACTGCAAAGTACCCTACTGACCTAAAATAGTTAATGCATCCCTTAAGCAGCTAACCTACCTTCAGAAGGTGATTTAAGAACTAGAGACAATCTGGTTTATACAAATCTATATTTAGAAATTTGCTGCGAATTTTAGACTGCGTAGCTAGAGAGAGATGTGCTGTTGGTTATATTAATATGTTATTCATGCTAAAAACCCCGACTCTATTAAGAACACTTAATAAAAAGCAATTCATATAATATTTCCTGTCTCACAAATAAGGAAGCGTTTTTACTGCAAATATTCAGTACATGGTTCCATAGACCAAATGCTTGTGTCACCCCCAAACTCATATGTTGAAACCTAATCTCTAAGGTGATAGTGTTAGGAGGTGGGCTTTTGGAGGCTGATTAGGTCATCACAGTGGAGCCCATGTGAACGGGATTAGTGCCCTTGTAAAAGACACCTCAGAGACCTCCCTAGCTGCTTTGACCACAGGAGGTCGTAACAGTAAGAAGGCTGTCTGTGAACCAGGAAGCAGGCTCTCACCAGACACTGAATCTGCCAGTGCCTTGATCTTGGACTTTCCAGCCTTCTCAGCTCTGAGAAGTAAATATCTTTTTTTTTTTTTAATGTTTCTTTATTTTTGAGAGAGACTGAGACAGAGAGAGGGCACAAGCAGGCGAGGGACAGAGGATTTGAAGCAGGCTCTGTGCTGACAGCAGCCAGCCCCATGTGGGGCTTGAACTCATGAACCGTGAGATCACGATGTGAGCTGTTGATAAAACTTCCATCAAGCAGGACAAAGATGGCTTGCCAGTTTGGCAAAGACCAGAAAGATCTGGTTACTGCTGCTGCCCATGACTGTTGACTCGTGCATTATGGCCTGAGGACTACTGTTTTGCAGTCTGCTACAGCATTCATGCGTTATATGCCAGATGCTTCTACTGTTAAAACAGACACCAGGGGCTCCTGGGTGGCTCAGCTGGTTAAGCATCCAACTTCAGCCCAGGTCATGATCTCACGGCTCGTGAGTTCAGGCCCCATGTTGGGCTCTGTGCTGATGACTCAGAGCCTGGAGCCTGCTTCGGAGTCTGTGTCTCCCTCTCTCTCTGCCCCTCCCTAGCTCATGCTCGCACTCTCTCTCTGTGTCTGTCAAAAATAAATAAACTTAAAAAAATATTAAAGGAAGCTATTAAAATAAACAAACAAACAAACATAAGACACACCAAACTTGAGCACTCCAAACCAAAGATAACACCTACTAGGTTTTCCACTTCATTTAAATAACAATCATTTAACATTGTGTACAACTAAATTTATTATTATCTCTCCCTTCCCAATATACACACACATTAGAATATATGATTGTATTTTCGTGCCCATGATGAAGGCAGAAAGTCTGTGTTTTTCACCTCCGTATCCCCAGGGCCAGCGTACAATCTGAGAAGAAGACAAGGCTGGGGTTTACAGTCTAGTGAAGGAGACAGACGTTACAGAGGTAATAACCTAAACATTATTTTATGACAATTTTGGCAGTGACGATCCAGGAGAAGCACAGGGTGCTTTGAGGAAATGTAGCAGGGGGAATAAGGAGGGGCTTCTAAAAGGAAAATCATATTTAGGCTGGGTCTGAAGTTAACAGGCAACAAGTTATACAAAGAGGTAAGGGAAAATGTTTCAAAGCAGAAGGACCAATTTGAAGAGGAGAATGCTCTTAGCACGTTTAAGGAGCTAGAGCTTAATGAGAAAAAGGAAACCTTTGAGAGAACTCATCTGGATATGCCTTTGGACACTTAATACTGCACGCATAAGTTGATGCATTCAAATTACCAAGGCAATTCCATTATGGTAATACCATTAATTCCTTAACTTTTCTGGGATGAACACACACAATCAGCTTGAACGATCCTTTATCATCATCATGTTTATATCCAACCATTCATTCAGCAAGTAACTACCATGTGCCAGACACTGAGGATACAAGAAGAAATACGATACATTCCTTGTCCTCAAGTAGCTTACGATACCTGGACCAATTACCAATCCACATTTTAAAATTTCAAAACATAAAAACCATACATTTTATTACATACAATAAAAAATTATAAATAAAAATCAATATAACATTGGGAAAAAATATACCAATGACAAAGGGTTCATTTCTTTCATATGTTAATAGATCTTAGAAATTAGTAAGAAAAAGACCAATGCTATTGGAGAAAAATGGACAAAAATGACAGGAGATATTCACAGAAAGAGAAATGGTTTCTTTAGAAAGCATATAGAAAATGTCCAACTTTCATTATGATGTTAAAAGGGGCAAAATCAAAGAAAATGCTAGTTTTTCTTGGCAAAGATGAAAAGCAAAGCACTTATTAGTGTGGAACACATCGTTGACCCTTAAGGGTAAAATCTGGTTGCACTTATCAAAATTGAAAATTCACTTACCCTTTGACCAATAATCCCAATTCTGATTCTTAGAATTAATACCTCTAATTAATTTTAGAGGTATATACAAATATATGCAAAGGATGTATATATAAGAATGTTCATTATGGCATTATTTGTGTTACAGATGACTTAAAATAATGTAACTATCTACCAGGAGGAGACTGATTAAATAAATTATGGTGCATCTACATTATGGCCTATTATTGAGACATTAAAACTAATAAGGCCTAGGGGCGCCTGGGTGGCGCAGTCGGTTAAGCGTCCGACTTCAGCCAGGTCACGATCTCGCGGTCCGTGAGTTCGAGCCCCGCGTCAGGCTCTGGGCTGATGGCTCGGAGCCTGGAGCCTGTTTCCGATTCTGTCTCCCTCTCTCTCTGCCCCTCCCCCGTTCATGCTCTGTCTCTCTCTGTCCCAAAAATAAATAAAACACGTTGGAAAGAAAAAAAAAAAAAAAAAAAAAAAAAACTAATAAGGCCTATATATAGCCATATGTATTAATAGGGAACAAGTTCCAAGATATATTTTACAGTTAAAAAAAGAAAAAAAGAAAAAAGCAAGAGACAAAACAGTAGATACTATTCTGGTATTGTCTGTGTGTGTGTGTGTGTGTGTGTGTGTGTGTGTGTATATATATTTTTTTTTTTTTTTGAGAATACATACGCTAGTTTTTAGGCTACCTCTAGAACATTTAAATGGCTGCACATGAAATAATCTTGAGAGGATATTAAAAATCTCTGTGCTTCGAGGGTGCCTGGCTGGCTCAGTAGGAAGAGTGTGTGACTCTCAGGGTCATGAGAGCCCCACATGGGGTGTAGAGATTACTTAAACAAATAAAACTTTAAAAAAATATCTATGTTTGGGCTATATCCCCCAAAAATTCAACCAGAAACTCAGGGGCAGGACCAGGCATCAGTCCTTTTTAAAGCTCTGCATATAGTTCTGTTGACCACTGACAGTTGAGAACTCTACGCCAGGACACCTAACAGTGATGGTGTTCCTCCTTTGGGGAGGAAACCTGAGGGATCCAGGGCCAAGCAGGGGTGGGAGGGACTTGCTTTTCACTGTGGAACCTTTTATAATGCTTGAAATTGTATTTTTCTTAAAGCCATGATCATAATACTTGCAAAAGAAGGAAACTGGATCATTTTCTTACACCATACACAAAAATAGACTCAAAATGGATTAAAGACCAAAATATGAGACCAGAAACCATAAAAATCCTAAAGGAGAGCACAGGCAGTAATTTCTCTGACATTGGCTGCAACAACATTTTTTAGTTATGTCTGCTGGGGCAAGGGAAAGAAAAGCAAAAATAAACTATTGTACTACATGAAAATAAAAAGCATTTTCACAGAAAAGGGAACCACCAACAAAACAAAAAGACAACCAACTGAATGAGAAAAGATACTTGCAAATGATATATCTGATAAGGGGTTAATATCCAATATATAAAAAGAATTTATACAACTCAACACCCACAAGACAAATAATCTGATTAAAAATGGGCAGAAGACACGAACAGACATTACTCCAAAGAAGACATACCGATGGCCGAAAGACATGTGAAAAGATGCTCAACATCACTCATCATGAGGGAAATGCAAATCAAAACCACAATGAGATATCCCCTCACACCTGTCAGAATGGCTAAAATAAAAAAAACACAAGAAACAACAGGTGTTGGCAAGGATGTGGAGAAAAAAGAACCCTTGTGCACCACTGGTGGGAATGCAAACTGGTACAGCTGCTTTTGAAAACAGTATGGAGGTTCCTCAAAAAATTAAAAATAGAACTACCATATGATCCAGTACTGGGTATCATGCCCAAAGAACACAAAGACGCTAATTTGAAAAGATATATGCACCTCGACGTTTATCACAGCATTATTTACTATAGCCAAATTATGTAAGCAATCCAAGGGTCCATTGATAGATGAGTTGGATGAAGAAGAGTGAAATCTTGCCGTTTGCAACAACATGGCTACATCTACAGGGTATAATGAATGGTAAGTAAAATTAGAGAAGAACAAATATCATATGATTTCATTCATATGTGAACTTTAAGCAAGAAAACAAACGAACAAAGAAAAAGAGAGACAAACCAAGAAACAGACCAACTATAGAGAACAAACATGGTTACGAGAGAGGAGGTGGGTAGGGGGTGGGTTCAATAGGTGATGGGGACTGAGAGTACACTTGTGATGAACAATGAGTAATGTGTAGAATTGTTGAACCACACATTGTATATCTGAAACTAATATAACATTGTATGGTAACTACACTGGAATTACATTTTTAAAATTATTTTTAAATTTTTTTTAAATATGAAATTTATTGTCAAATTGGTTTCCATACAACACCCAGTGCTCATCCCAACAGGTGCCCTCCTCAATGCCCATCACCCACCCTCTCCTCCCTCCCACCCCCCTGGGATTAAAATTTTAAAACAAACAACAACAACAACAAAACCAAAAAAACAAAAGATGTGACCACTGATATTGGCAAAACTACCCAGAGGCAGGAAGCTGAACTTACTGATTTTGCAGGGTATTCAGGAGGTCGGGGGGTGTCTTAGCGCTGACTCCATGGAGGACTACAGGACCTCTAGTAACCCTGGGCCTCTTTGGCTCTGTTAACTCTATTTCTGGAGTTGCTTTTTTCTTTTCTCCCAAAATGTCTTTGTAAATCTCCAACATCAAAGGTCACAAAACTGACCAAAACAACTGTGGCACTTAACTTTAATGTTTATTTATTTTTGAAACAGAGAGACACAGAGCATGAGTCGGGGAGGGACAGAGAGACAGGGAGACACAGAATCCAAAGCAGGCTCCAGGCTCTGAGCTGTCAGCACGGAGCTCGCCGTGGGGCTTGAACTCACAGACTGTGAGATCATGACCTAAGCTGAAGTCGGACGCCCAACTGACCGAGCCACCCAGGCGCCCCGTAACAACCGTAGCATTTAAAACGGCAATCCATAGGGTGCCTGGGGGGCTCAGTCGGTTAAGCATCAGACTCTTGGTTTCAGTTCAGACCATGATCTCACACTTTCTTTTTTTTTTTTTTTTTTTTTTTTAAATTTTTTTTTTTCAACATTTTTTTTTATTTTTTTTGGGACAGAGAGAGACAGAGCATGAACGGGGGAGGGGCAGAGAGAGAGGGAGACACAGAATCGGAAACAGGCTCCAGGCTCCGAGCCATCAGCCCAGAGCCTGACGCGGGGCTCGAACTCACGGACCGGACCGCGAGATCGTGACCTGGCTGAAGTCGGACGCTTAACCGACTGCGCCACCCAGGCGCCCCTGATCTCACACTTTCAAGTGACTTCAAGTCCCACATGGGGTTCCACGCTGGCAGCTCAGAGCCTGCTTGGTATTCTCTCTCTCCCTCTCCTTTTGCTCCCTCCCACACTCATGCTGTCTCTGTCTCTCTCAAAATAAATAAACTTAAAAATTTAAAAAAAAAAAAAAAAGGCAAGCCATCAGCTACTCACTAATCCCCTTTTTCTGCTGTACTTACATGTGTATTCATGGTTCTACTCTCTGCACGAATACCTAAGTTCCATGAAGGCAGGAGTCGGTGTCACTTTCGTTCACCATTGAGTCCCCAGTACCTAGCACAGGGCCTCGTACACAGCAGGCACTCAATAAATGTGTGCTGGCTGCAAACGGATCCGCTCTGTTGTTCAGCTCTATGAAAATCTCATCATCCACCTCTTTCTACCGCATCACCCCAAGCCTAGTTATCGCTCACGCCCTGTGTGGGCTCCGACTACAGCTCTGATTGGTCTTTCTGCCTCTGCCCCGCCCCCAGCCCTTCCACGCAGGGAGCCAAAGGAAACTTCCTCAAACGCACTAGCTCACAACATTCCCCCTTACAGAACATTCCCATTGCCCCCCATGTCACTTAAAAAATAAATCCCATGTCTCGCTGATACACTTTGGCCTTTGCCTACATCTCCAGACACATCTCGCACTACTTTTCTCTTCCTTCGCTACCTGCCAGCCATAAACATCACCTTTTTGACTTTTCTTTTTTCTTTTTTTTTTGGGGGGGGGGGACAAACGAAACTCTCTTGGCTTTTGAACTTCTACTTCTGTCTTTCCCACTGCTTGAAGCTCTTCTTCCTCTCTGGCTACAGTTCCCATCACATCACCCGGCTTATCTTCTTCGGAGAGTCTCTCACATGATGCAAAGACTTATTTAGTCACTGTTTACTTTTCGTTGGCTACCCCACTCCCCGCCCCCCTCCCTCCCGCAACCCTGTCCCCACACTCTGCAAACAGAGCACAACTCTTAGATATGGGAAAGTGGTGCCTGTACACTCCCAGCCCCTGTCTTTTCCTCCAAACTAGAACTTTCTGCCGGAAAATCTGTATTTGTCCTGTAGCAACACATATACTATATATACACACACACACGATAGCCTCTAGACAACACGTGGGTTGAAATATAGCTAGTGCAACGAATTTTAAAATTTCACTTAATTTTGATGAATTGACATCCTAATAGCCCTACATGGCAAGGGCTACCATATTATACAGGGTAGTTTTAGAGAGTCTGGGAACTGGAGCGTCCGGAATTTGCTGACCAAATGGCCACGGGCCTGTTAGGTCTGCCTGGGCTTCTTCCCAAGTTCACACTTCTCAAGATACACTTCCCTGCCCGCGTGCACACTCCTAGACCCAGCTGTGGCTAGGGGCAGCTGTATGATGAGGGAGGTTGGCAGTGATGAGCAGGGGCCTGAATGTGTAGGCTGGGCTTCTACTCACATGCAAAAGCCCCTCATGGACCTTGACAGACCCAGGGGGACGTGAGGTCTCTATGTCAGCTCTCTCCGCTGCCAGATCTCCATGCGGCATTTCAAGGACAATTGTAAATTCAAACTGGTTCGCAATCATAAAAGCATGCACTATTTGGGCCTCCTTTGGTCCTCTTGCCCTCTGACCCGGAAGAAGCAGGTTTACCACCATGTGAGGGGCTTCATTTTAATATCTGGATCTCCTACTCTGAGCTGATTGCCTGGTACCGACCCTGGTGCACAGTAGTTGCCCAGTACATATTTTGGGTAAGTGAATAAAGTACAGGTCTATCATGGGGTGTCATGATCTCATGGCTCGTGAGTTCGAGCCCCGCCTCAGGTTCTGTGCTGACAGCTCAGAGCCTGGAGCCTGCTTCAGATTCTGTGTCTCCCTCTCTCTCTGCCCCTCCCCCACTTGTGCACTGTCTCTCTCTGCCTATCAAAAATAGATAAATGTAAAAAAAAAGTTAAAAAAAAGAAATAAACATTAAAAAAATATTTTTAGGGGCGCCTGGGTGGCGCAGTCGGTTAAGCGTCCGACTTCAGCCAGGTCACAATCTCGCAGTCCGTGGGTTCGAGCCCCGCGTCGGGCTCTGGGCTGATGGCTCGGAGCCTGGAGCCTGTTTCCGATTCTGTGTCTCCCTCTCTCTCTGCCCCTCCCCCGTTCATGCTCTGTCTCTCTCTGTCCCAAAAATAAATAAAAAATGTTGAAAAAAAAAAATTTAAAAAAAAAAAAATATTTTTAAAGTAAAGGTCTATCATATCAAAGTTGGGGTAATATTTGGTGTTAAACACAAAAACAACTTCAGTAGCCTTACTGAGTGTCCCATGGATTGTTTGGCACGTAGTATAACATTTCTGTTTCCTACCAATGTGGCATCGAGTCATGAATAAAACCGAACCTGTACCATCCCATCGTCTGAGGAACACCGAGAAAGACCCCCAGCAAAGTCAACAAGGCGTTTCAGTACAGAGAAAGAGAAAGCCGTGGTAAACAGAGAGAAAATCAGTTCCCGGGATGATAAGCATTTGCAAAGCTGAGCAGAAGAGACAACCCTCCTGAAGAGCCTGGCAAAATCTGGACAAGACTACAAGAGGTGAAGGGCATGGTCTTTTTCTTTTCGTTTCTCTCTCTCTGTCTCTCTCTTTTTTTTCTATCCCCAACAGTTTTAGTCTCCTTCAGTAAGTTGAAAGATGCAAATCATATCAGACTCCCAATGTATATCACTTATTACACATAATTTTGTTGAAATTAGGATGATATGAGGGGCACCTGGGTGGCTCAGTCAGTGAAGTGTCCGACTTCGGCTCAGGTCGTGATTCTGGGGTTCGTGAGTTCAAGCCCCGTGTTGGGCTCTGTGATGACAGCTCGGAGCCTAGAGCCTGCCTCAGATTCTGTCTCCGTCTCTCTCTGCCCTTTCCTGACTTGTGCTCTGTCTGTCTCTCTCTCAAAAATAAACATCCAAAAAATTTAAAAAAAAGAAAGAAATTAGAATGATACGGTAAAAATACACGAAAGCCTCACTGCATAACGAGTGCCCAACCCTTTTCAAGTTATTCTTTTGTGATTTCCATGAAGAACAAAGTAAAAGAATATTTCCACGTACAGTCCAGAGACATGCCTGGAGGGTGGACCCTATCTGACTGTGGCAGGATTTCAGAGCTCTGGGGGAACCACGTCATGCGTGCACATCGTTAGGACGCAATTATTTTTCAGGGCCTATTTCTGTGCGTGTGAGCCAAGTATTTCATGAATGCAGTGCTCGCAAATACAATTTTAGCCCTCCACAATTCCAACCTCTGTAGGCAATTAAATCACAGGAAAATGAACCTTCTATTAGGTAGGAGAGGTGGGGGCTCCTACCTGTTATTACTGACAGCAGAACCAAAGGATAGCAGCCAGGAGTATAATTTCCCCAGCGGGCACTGGAGAGTAAGAATTAACAACTCCCTTGAGCTCACTTCCTTCCACTTTCAGAAAACACCTCTGCTGCTTGCATTCTTCAGAGTGGCTCCTAGGGGTGGTTACAAGCAAGGCAGCCTACCAGGAAAGAAAGGGAAGGCACCGCAAACAGTTTTCCTGACGCAGGGGGCAGTGTGCTAATTAACATAAAATTGGGATCCCAGGCAGAAAAGCCTACACATTTTCTAAAAAGTAGGATCCTCCAGTGGGGATAGTATGTGTTTGTTTTCCTACTCATATTTTCTTTTCCAAACAAAGAAAGACAATTCTGTTACATCTTTCTCTAAAAATAACCTGCAAAAATGAATTGTCCTAATTCATAGTTTTCTGATTTACTTTGGAAAGTATTTTAGGGGCACCCGGCTGGCTCAGTCAGTTGAGCATGTGACTTGATTTTGGCACAGGTCATGATCTCATGGTTTTGAGATGGAGTTCCATGGGGGCTGTGCTCTGGGTGTGGAGCCTGCTTAAGATTCTCTCTCTCTCTCTCTCTCTCTCTCTCTCTCTCTCTCTCTCTCTCTCTCTCTCTCAAAAAAAAAAAAAAAGGAATTAGAGAGTATTTTACATTTTTTTAAACATTTATTTATATTTGAGAGAGAGAGAGACAGAGTGTAAGCAGGGGAGGGGCAGAGAGAGAGAGAGAGGAAGGCACAGAATTTGAAGCAGACTCCAGGCTCTCAGCTGCTGGCACGGAGCCTGACTCCAGGATCGAACTCACGGACCGCGAGATCATGCCCTGAGCCGAAGTGGGATGCTTAACTGACTGAGCCACTGAATTAGAAAGTCTTTTAAAACAGGACCATCCTCAGAATACTTCCTTAATTCCATGCAAGGAGGGCACTTCCGTTCTCCTAGTAGACTGTAATACACAAGGGTTTACAACAAATCAAATCTTCTCTTTCTAAGGCAAAACCAAAATGAAAATATTGCTTGGTGAGTCAGTCAACTTTAAAAAATATATTTTTTCAAAGGAATTATGAACACTGCTCTTCTTGAGATTAAAAAAAAAAAACCCCTTTCGCCTGACTGAATTGAAATTAAAAATTTTAATTTAAGAAAATCAAACATTTCTTTTAGAAACACAGTTTCTTATGAACCTTTAACACATTATGTTGAGTGAAATAAGCCACTCATAAGAGGACAAATACTCTTATCATTCAGCTGAGTAATCACATCCACAGAGACCAAAAGAATGGTGGATGCCAGGGGCCAGGGTGGGGAGAGGAGATGGGGAATTCGTATTTAAAACTTGCACTGAATGCCACAGAACTGCACACTTAAAAACAGGTCAAGTGCTAAATATTGTTATGTATATTCTACCCCAATAAAAATATTTTTTTAGACCCACATGATTTCTACTAGAGAAATCAGAGGAAGCATCCAAAAGAGAGAGAGAGCAAGAAATCATATCAGGCATGCAAATGTATTATAACAAATAGGTCCAGGAAAGCAAGGGTCGCTGGCTGCATTGTTCCCTACTGGGTCCAAGCCCCTAGCACGGTACTGGGTCAGGCAGCCACTCAACACATTTGCTCTAGGGAATTGACAAGTAAAGGGAGGTCAGGGAGGAATTTTTTTCCCCCAGTTTTACTGAGATGTAACAGCATAATGACTTGACGTACATATATTATGGAATGATTCCCCCACAGACAGTTTGGTCGATGTCCATCATCTCATATAGATTATAAAAAAAAATTTTTTTTTCTTTCCTTCAGATGAGAACTGTCAGGATTTCCTTTCTTAACAACTTCCAAATATACCAGCTGGCAGTGTTATCTACAGTCACCATGTACATTATATCGAGAGGAGATATTTTCCTTTTTTTTTTTTTTTTTTGGCTGAAGTTCACAATTCCAACCAGCCCCGAATTGTGAACGGGCTGATTCAGGAAGAGTTACTATACCAAGTCACCATGGAGTCTAATAATTACAGTTCTGAATTATTAATTGATCTAAAGCGTGTGCCTTAAATACATTTTGTAAAAGCAATCAAATCTAGAGAAGGAAATTCTGTCTGTGCTATATAATTATAAAAATCAGGGAACTTCAGGTTGTGTCAGTGTTTTAGGTAACAAATAATTTCAGCACTAAAATACCCAATTAACACTCATTCAGAATTAAAATGTTGACATATCACCAAGTACTCGTTTTGTTGAGTATAATGCATTGGGATTCAAATGTGAAAAGTGACGCATTTTGAGGATTTGTATTCAGAAATTTACTCTAATTACTGGCTGTGTTTTCTCTGTTGCTGGTGCCTGTAATTTGGCCCTCCCAGGTTTTCTTTCTCCTCTCTGTTCCCGGCACCCCCATACAAACTCTTGTCCAGACCATTTCTCTAAGGATAATACCTTCCACAAGCAGCTGAAACATAATGTTCCTGGTTCCTAATTAGCTAAAGGACAATGACCCTTCAAAATAGCCACAAGAAAGGGTTCAAGGGCCCTGTGTCTTTCATAATAATTATTTTCAGTCAGTTCCCAGGTCTGGCAAGAAATGTGAATATAACGTCTGAATTAAAGAGCAGAGGTTAATGTTTGAGTTGGCCAAGCATAATTTTCAAAAACCTCAAATAAAATAGTGTTTCTACAAAGGGGAACCTAGAATGCATTCTCAGATTTGCTACCAGGCTTGTGTAGGAAGCATTTCACTTTTGCCATATATATAATAAGACCTTCAGGGCTCAAACCCCACAGATGATACCAGGGACCAGCCAACCACAACTCTGGGGCCAAAGTCAGCCTGTTGCCTCTTTCTGTGTCTCATGAACCAATGGCTCTTTTGTGGTACAACAGAATTCCGTGAGGGTGACAGAGAATGTATGGCCTCGAAGCCAAAAATATTTACTGTCTGACCCTTACAGAAAAAGCTTGCCAACTTCTCCATTACGTGGTATGCCAGGCTTAAAATTATATAGTTTGCATAATATCAATACCTACCTAGTCTCATTATTCCTTACTCCAATTCCTCCTTTTTACAAAGTAATTGAAGGGTTTCATTTTGGAGGTTATGTATGGGGCCCAATATATTTCCTCCCCTTCCGAGGAGCTCCCCAACCAAAATTATTTATATTTAAGCTGGTATAAACTTCAGTTGGTTTTTAATCTCGTGACTACCTTAACTGATGACAAAGTATTTTTCTCCCCCAAATCTGTGTCCACGGCATTTTGAGGCCAGGGTGGTTTTCAATGGATCAACAAACCAGAGAAATTAAACCATCCTTCAAACATACACATATACGACATCACTTGTTCCGGCATTTACTGTCCGGCCTTCACATCTACTGATAATCGTGCTCAGGCCTATAAACTCCCAAGTTCATTGCCCAGAGCACGGGCCCCTGTATGTTCCTATAAAGGGTCAAGGAGAAGTGAATTTTCACTTGCTTGCTAGCAGTATTTTGTGATGAATACTGCCTTCCATTTCTCAGTTTCAAGGACTTAGATTAGTTAAGGAAAATAAGTTAAAGGTCTTCATCAGTTAAAAGCTGCTTTTGCCGGTTTACGTTGCCTGCCATATTTCCCACGCATGGCCCCGAAAAGAAAGCTCACTCCAAAGAGCAAACACGACCACTCGGAGGATTTGCAAAATGATTAATTTAACAACGGACTTCATCCCCATTAGCACATTGAGGTGAACTTCATCTTTTTTTTTTCTTTAATTTTTTTTTTAATGTTTATTTATTTTCGAGACAGAGAGAGAGACAGACCATGAACGGGGGAGGGGCAGAGAGAGAGGGAGGCACAGAATCGGAAGCAGGCTCCAGGCTCCGAGCCGTCAGCCCAGAGCCCGACGCGGGGCTCGAACTCGTGGACCGTGAGATCGCGAGATCGTGACCTGAGCTGAAGTCGGACGCTTAACCGACTGAGCCACCCAGGCGCCCCCTTTTTTTATTTTTTTTTTTATTTTTATTTTTTTTAACGTTTATTTATTTTTGAGACAGAGAGAGAGACAGACCATGAACGGGGGAGGAGCAGAGAGAGAGGGAAACTTTATCTTAGTAAAGATACAGGTACCTTCCTCCTTATGGCATCGATACAGCCTAGGGGGACTGAAGTCACAGGACAACATAACAGAGCACAGGACACGTCAAAGCACTCCGTTCACACTCACTTCCAATCTCCAACACCAGAGAAAACAGGGATCTTTCCTAGGGCTACGTCTTACCACTGCCTTTTGCTTTCACCAAAATAGGACCCTTTCTTTGGCGGGCAGTGTAACAAATACTAAACCTGACACTTTTTAACTGGGCGACCTTGGACAAGATATAAAACATCACAAAGGCTGAGTTTATCTGGAAAATGGGAAGGAGCTGGTGCACACAGCTGTGAGCTGTAAGTTAATACTGGCAAAGCACACGACCGGTGCACGAGTGTCGGGGAAAATGCCATTTGGCACGACTTTGTTATTCTGTTGCTGCACAGGATACGAAAGGCTAATAAGCCGACCATTTAGGACGCCAAGCACTTTACAAAGAAAACCTACCTTGGTCACCAAGGATGTCAAAAAATTAGTCAGCAGCTCATGTACTTTTACTAGTTTTTATATCGCCTCTGCTTTATCTCTAACGACACCTGTTCATCTTCACTATAAACCCGAGGAGACACTCCCTTTCTTATTAATTGAGGATTGACCCCTCAAGGTGTTCTTGTAATTCTATTTCGCATCCTGCCAAATCTACCTGGCACCTCTCCAGCCACTGACCTTCCCCTAAGCCCTCTCTACCTTCCTGGAAACTCAAGGGAACACTTAATTTCACTCATCTAGTGCCCTGCTTCGCTGGTGACCTCAGCAACCCTTCCAACCTCGGCCAAACATCACTGTACGTCGTAAATTTCTAGAGTTGTGTTGTCCTCTGGCATCCTTTCTCTCCTTAGTCACTATCTCATCCTGGTATACCTCTAATTATTTTTCTCTATGTCACTGCAGGCGCTACAATGCAAAAGAAGGTGCAAATGGAGGAAGCTAATTTATTCTTACCTTCGCTTCTATTCTCTACCTAAGTCTTCAAGTCTTCCTCTCACACCTTGTTCTTTATCTCCACATCCCACCTTTAGTGTGGAAATGGGACCTCCTCAAGGCTGCCCATCAGCATCATCTTGGACACAGAAACAACACAAGTGCGTCCCAATGACACATGGACTTCCAGAGACATCTACTGGACACCTTCTCCAAAGCAAATCACATACCCATTGGGTTAACAACTCTTAACACCTTCGTCATTAAATCAAGACAAAACAAAACAAAAATGTACTGAAAAATCTGAAGGAACATACAGGTTAACCCCAACGCTCAAGAAAGCAAATGGAGAAACCACAAGGTTGACCTCACGAGAGAAGCAGCACAGAACAATGAAGGGTTTGGATTCTGTAGTCAGCTTAACCGAAGCTGAAATTCTGGGTCTGTCTCTTATTAGCTAAGTGCATTTTTAAAATAGTTCTTATGTTTATTTATTTTTGAGAGAGAGAGAGACAGAGAGACAGACACAGAGTGTGAGCAGGGGAGGCGCAGAGAGACAGGGAGACACAGAATCCAGAGCTGTCAGCACAGAGCCTGATGAGGGGCTTGAATTGAGCACCTTTTTAAAACCCCCTCAATCTTGAGGTGCCCGGGTGGCTCAGTTGGTTACGTGGCTGACTCCTGGTTCTGGCGCAGGTCTTGATCTCATGGTTCATGGGATCGAGCCCCGCACCGGGCTGTGTGATGACAGCACAGAGCCTGCTTGGGATTCTCCCTCTCTCTCCGCCCTTCCCCTACTCGTGCCCTCTCTCTCTCAAAATAAATAAACATTAAAAAAAACCCTCCCTAAATCTCAGTTTCCTCATCTGTAAAGAGTGGGTGGTAAAAAAAAAAAAAAAGTGTTCTGAATCATTCCAATACATAAATCACTTGACCCAGTGCCTCACATAAATATCCCCCGAATAACAGCTGTTCTCCTCATCCTCTCCCACCTCGTCAGCCTTGCACAGCGGGTTGCTGCCCTTGAGTTAGGCTGTCCGGCCTTGTTTGGGAGAAACAGAAATCGGAATTAAGATACAAAAGTAGAATGAGATACACCTCAACCTGGGCTTAGGGCAGGAGGAAGCACAGTCAGGATTCAATAAATGTCTGCTGAATGAACAGATGAATGAAGGGGGGAAGGCCTTGCATCTGCCTCCATCCCAGACCATGAGAACCTTCACAAAGAAGGTTCCTTACGATCTTCTCATGGTGCAGCCTGAGGGGAAGCTGGCCAGTCAGTAGGGAAATGCGATTGCCTTTTTGGCAATGATTTTGCTTCACAGCAAAGTTCTGTTCTCTCTCTCTCTCTCTCTCTCTGATGGTTTTCCCCCAAACCTGGGGAACTTCCTGTGCTTCCTGTGCTACCAACAGTGAAGTTCTCCAGGGAGAGATGCACACGTTGTGTGGACAGGAGCCATGCTACTGAGCTGATGTTCGGCGGACTATGGCCTTGTGAGGGCATTCGGTGTCTTCCAAAAAAAAAAAAGTACAAATGACAGTGAGGGTGGCCTTCCTGGTGACCTCCTCCACTCAGGAATTACAGCAAGTGGGCAGCACAAAGGGACTCTGGATTTCTGATCTGCCGGCTGTACAAAACTAAATCCCTATTGGTAAAATTCTCACCAAACAAAAATTTTTTTTTGGTTCACTGTGACATGGGGTGAGCAAAAGCACAAGTTCTTAGCCCACCAAGAGATCTCCCCCCCAGTTCCATTCCAAGAATGGTGCACAGTCGATGGTGTGCAGGCAAGACGCTGAAAATGTCAGTAGGGGGCGCCTGGGCAGCTCAGTCAGTTAAGCATCTGACCCTGGATTTGGGCTCAGGTCATGATCTCACAGTTTGTGAGTTTGAGCCCCACATCAGGCTCCGCTATGGGCACGCAGCCTGCTTGGGTTTCTCTCCGCCCCTCTCCTTCTCACGTGCGCGGGCACACATTCATGTGTGTTCATGCTCTCTCACTCTCCCTCTCTCTCAAAAAAAAATGTTGGATAGGCCTTTGGCCACACACGTCCCCGACGCTGGGGATTATGATCTCAGTGGCTGGTATATAACACCTGTCGTGTACGAAACTACTGACCTAGGTGATTTGCACATAAGTCAACAACCTTATCCCTCATGACAATTCAAAAGGTGAGTCCTACTACCTTTCTCATTTTACAGATGAAGTGACTGTGCTGGTGACGTCACACAGCTAGTAGGTGACAGAGCCAGGGTCTGAACTCAGGTCACGTGGCTCCACGGCTGACATCAACAAGCATACAGGATTGCCTTAGGTAGCAAGATGTAAACCTCAAGTACAGTTCAAAGGGCTGAGGGACCATAGTCCCCAGCGGCATGGAGGGAGCAGGGGACGAGAGGTCCGTCATACGCTGGACAAGCCACTACAACTTTCAGAGCCTTTGGTTTTTTTTTTATTTATAAAGCAGGGATAATAACATTAGACTGTGAATATACGGAGAGGATTCAACTTTCATAGTGAGGAGACTTCCATCACTCCGCTCCTGGCATCCTCAGAAATAACGGTCACCAGGCTCATCAGAAACTTACATCCTCTCCCACTTCATGCAAAGAAGTGAGAAAGGTCAGTGCCCCATAAGGCTCTAAATCCTGCGAACTCAACGGCAACAGAAAGTGGACAAAAACCATAAATCAGACTTTCACCAAGGACCGATGAACATCTATACAACACATACTGTGGCAAGTACGTGAAAAATATTATCTAATTTGGTCTTCACAGTGACCTTACAAAGTGACTTGAGATTAAAACAAAAAACAAGGTACAGAGTTAAGTAATTCACCCAAGGGCACATACGTAAGGAAGAAACAACCATGGCTAAGAAATATGAAAAAACACTTAACCTCACCATAATAAAAAATCTTTAGGTACTTAAGTTAAAAATGAGATACTTGGGGCGCCTGGGTGGCTCAGTCGGTTGAGCGTCCGACTTCAGCTCAGGTCACGATCTCACGGTTCATGAGTTCGAGCCCCGCGTCAGGCTCTCGGCTGATGGCTCAGAGCCTGGGGCCTGCTTCCGATTCTGTGTCTCCCTCTCTCTCTGCCCCTCCCCCATTCATGCTCTGTCTCTCTCTGTCTCAAAAATAAATAAACATTAAAAAAAAAATACTTTTGCCTATCAAATTATTTAAAAACTTTCTATTTTAGGTTTTATTTATTTTTATTTATTTTTAAATTGAGATGATTGACATATAACATTATATTAGTTTTAGGCGTATAAATACTGGTTTGATACATGTATATACATTGCATAATCAAACGATCGCCACAATAAATCTATTTAACACCCATCAACACACATAGTTATCAGGTTTTTTTCTTATGATGAGAACTCTCAAGATCTACTCTCGGGACGCCTGGGTGGCTCAGTCGGTGAAGCGTCTGACTTCGGCTCAGGTCATGCTCTGGCGGTCCGTGAGTTCGAGCCCCGTGTCGGGCTCTGTGCTGACAGCTCGGAGCCTGGAGCCTGCTTCCGATTCTGTGTCTCCCTCTCTCTCTCTGCCCCTCCCCCGTTCATGCTCTGTCTCTCTCTGTCTCAAAAATAAATAAACACTAAAAAAAATTAAAAAAAAAAGATCCACTCCCTTAGAAACTTTCAAATATACAATATAGTATTGTTAACTACAGTCATCACATTATACCCCAGGACTTATTTATCTTGTAATTGGAAGTTGGTACCTTTAGACCAACTGTACCCGTTTTGCCCACCTCCTACATATAAGTGAGCTTACAGAGTATTTGTCTTTCTCTGACTTATTTCACTTAGCAGAATGTCCTCAAGGTCCATCCGTGTTGTTGCAGGTGGCAGGACTTCCTTTTTTATGGCTGAATAATATTCCACCGCATCAAATTAATCATTTTTAAAGTGACAGTCAATATTACAGCGAAATGAACTCAAACACTGCTGGTGGATACGTAAATTAATACAACTTCTCTGAAAAGCAATTTGGAAAGGCATATTACTCTTTCAAAAGTATATCAGTATACTGAATTCTCTTTTCCACAATCTATGTGAAGGAAATAAAGATGCAAAGAAACATGATACACACACATATATACATACACACACATCATATATATATATGTGTGTATATATATATATATATACACACATATATATATAGTAGTCCAAATTTGTTATTTCTTAAAAAAATTTTTTTAATGTTTATTTATCTTTGATAAAGACAGCATGAGTGGGGGAGGAGCAGAGAGAGAGGGAGACACAGAATCAGAAGCAGGCTCTAGGATCCGAGTTGTCAGCACAGAGCCCGACACGGGGCTCAAACTCATGAACTGAGAGATCATGACCTGAGCCGAACTCAGATGCTTAAGTGACTGAGCCACCCAGACACCCCCAAATTTGATATTTCTAGTGCATGATATCCAAATTTTAATTTTTGTGGGGATGTAAGAATTGCCATTGATATGGTTTTATTTTTATTTTTTTAAGTTTATTTACTTATTTTTGGGGAGAGAAAGAGAGAGAGAGAGAAAGCCCACGCAAGCACACGAGGGAGGGGCAGAAAAAGAGAA
This sequence comes from Neofelis nebulosa, assembly GCF_028018385.1. Lineage (NCBI taxonomy): Eukaryota > Metazoa > Chordata > Mammalia > Carnivora > Felidae > Neofelis > Neofelis nebulosa. Next base: position 125,937,376 of record NC_080789.1, read on the forward strand.
AGAGAGAGGGAGAACCCCAAGCTGAAATATATATATATATTTCATATACATATATATATGTATTTCATATACATATATATGTATTTCATATACATATATATGTATTTCATATACATATATATGTATTTCATATACATATATATGTATTTCATATACATATATATGTATTTCATATACGTATATATACACATATACGTATACATATATATGTATATATATATATATGGAGGAGGACAGAGACTATATATATGTATACACATACACACATATATGTATATATATATACACACACATACACATCATATATATGTGTATATATATATATATACACACACATATATATATACACACACATATATGTGTGTATGTGTGTGTATATGTGTACACACTTATGTGTGTGTAAAACAACCTAAATAAACCAACAGTGGGAAAATGGCTAAATTTTAAAAAGCACTTCGAAATTTATATTCTGTAAGCATGGACTACTTTTTTAGTGGCAAAAGAATGATGGGAATTTTAAGTAAGTATGTGATTTTATTTTTAACTAGGAGACGGCTCCCACCCCCACTTGGATTAGCTTCCTGATGAAGCACCATTAATAAAGATGAAAACTTGTGACTAATAGTTTGAGCTCACCCTAGGTTCATTCTTTTTAAAACAGAATTTGCTGAAAAGGAAATTCTGGCTACACTCCAAAGAAGGCCAACCAAACCCGTCCGTTCACATCTTGCAACCAGGAGGGCAGAGCTCCGCTTTGCCGCGGCCCCAACTGTGAGAACTAGAGAGAGGCAGAATTTTCGAGACGTTTTACAGCACCTGGGGACTCTATAAACTCTAAGGGAGGAAGGGTTAGCAGTTGCTATGCTCTCAGATCTGCAATTGAAGGACTCTTGCATGGTTTAAAGAGGCCGGGTCGTTGCTTCACACTTTGATCCTAAATCTGTAACATGTGTCAAAAATCAAACCAATGGACTCAGACCCTCTTTTCTTTAAGATAAGCAACCATCGTTGGAGACTTTTTCCAAGCCAATGTAGATTTAGAAGAAAGACACAGTCTGCTAAGTTTAGTCTGCCTGTCTCATTTGAAAGGCACAACTTTATGTAATACGAGTTAACAACAGTGTAAGTTAAACCAGTCCTCTTGAGGGTTTACCGTGTGTGTAAACACTTTGCCTACATTATGTCAGTTCGTCTTCACAACACTGAGGCAGGAACCGTATCATGAGTATCTGTCCCTTACAGAGGGGAACCAAGCCTTACGTAGGACAGCATGCCCAAGATCGCTCACAGCCAACACAGGGCAAAGCTGTTTCTACGCCTGGTCTAACCTCAAAGCGTATGCTCCTTACCTCTCTTTGAATCTCAACAATTAACTTCTCCAAAATAAAAAAAAATATATAGGCCCTTGGGAATTGGAATACTTGTCTCCTCTAGCCATCTAGTCCATTTAGGAATGCCTTATAGACCAGCTCTGCTAAATGGCAGTGAACACATGATCCACCCAGAGAGGCTGCTAATATGTGGATTCTGTTTCAGGAGGTCTGAAGAGGGGCCTGAGATTCTGACATTCCGAACAGGCTCCGAGGTGGTCCATGGAGCACACTTTGGATCGAAAGAAGTCCAGCAGAAGCTACCACAGGATTATTTACATTGAATTACAAATTCTTAGCAGACACTCTTCCATAGCCAAACTGCAGGTGCATAATAGCCACACGTGGCTAGTGGCTACCATATTGGATGGCACAGATACGGCATATTTCAATCATCAGAAAAAGTTCTAAAGAACAGTACCGGCTGGCTAGAGCATGCCAAAAGCAGGAGAGATACTTCTAAGAACGGGGAGGGGGTGGCCCATTTCTCGGTGAGTTCGCTTATTAATTTCTAAACGGAAAAGACACATACCTTCTCCCTTCTTATGACTTCCGCTACTTGTGCCACACCCTTAACAAGACACAACAAGGAAACGCCTTTTAAAGTTCGGTCCTCTCGGGGCGCCTGGGTGGCGCAGTCGGTTGGGCGTCCGACTTCGGCCAGGTCACGATCTCGCGGTCCGTGCGTTCGAGCCCCGCATCGGGCTCTGGGCTGATGGCTCGGAGCCTGTTTCCGATTCTGCGTCTCCCTCTGTCTCTGCCCCTCCCCCGTTCATGCTCTGTCTCTCTCTGTCCCAAAAATAAATTAAAAACGTTGAAAAAAAAAATTAAAAAAAAAAATAAAGTTCGGTCCTCTCAACTGTAGCATGTTTTTATGTGTTTCTTACTGACACATGTTTCTTATTAAAAATAAGACCACATTAGGGCACATGGGAGGCTCAATTGGTTAAGCATCCAACTCTTGATTTCATCTCAGGTCAGGATCTCACAGTTCATGAGACTGAGTCCTTGCATCAGGCTCTGTGCTGACAGTGAGGAGCCTGCTTGGGACTCTCCCTCTCCCTCTCCCTCTCTCTCTGCCCCTCCCTCCTGTGCTCATGTGATCTCTTTCTCTCCCACAAAATAAATAAACTTAAAAAAAACAAAACTAAGACCACATCAATGATGATTGTTACATTCCCACAAAAATTAAAATTTGGATATGATGCATTAGAAATATCAAATTTGGACGAGTATTGCCTATGCTATATTTGAAAGGACATTTCAAGTATTCAATAAAGCAACAAAACTACAAAAAACATTAGTGATACAAATGGAATATTTGACTCACAGGAAGAAAAACAGAAAAAGGACTTTAGAGCTAAATGACATGGAAAATAATTTATTTTTTTAAGTGCACGTAACTGTTCTTTATGACATCCGTAAAATGAACCAGTCCTGGCACGTTATAAAACCTAGACAAGCCACCAAAGTCATTTTTTTACACAGTGATGCAGACCTCTCCGTACAAAACAAACACAAATCTAAGTATTCGATTCATGTTTCAATCTGGTTTTCAGATTTTTAAAAGCCATTTTAATACCTAAACACAAGAAAGTTTCCAAATTTGGTCTCAATAACCAAAATTGCCTAAGTTAATAAATTTACAGTGATTTTACATTGATAGCTCACTTCAAATCCTTTTAGCTCCTATTGTCACCTACAGGCAGCACTTTAAAAAAAATTATATATATATATATATATATATATATATATATATATATATATATATACATACATATATATAGTGACTCATGCTGTAACTGTTTAACATGATTGCATACTTTAAATATTTTTTCTTCATTATAGAACATATGGTTCCTTAAAATTATGCAAAAATGATAGAAATTATTCATGAAAAAACCAGCTTCTGTGCATAACCATATCCAACAGGTGTGTATTTTAAACACATGAGGGCTAATTAATGAATGTTTGTATTCCTAAAATACTCATTAGGGTGAATTCTAAGGAATATATTTTCTGTATTCATTTATACTCTTTATTAAAAAAGTAACAAAAACCTGGAACTCATTTTCAGCAATACTTTCTTAAAATGTTAACTTCATTCCTCCAAAGATTTCTTGTCTGTGACAGCTTAGGCTTCAGCACAACTCTCAAAGAGTTTGAAAATCCTGCACGAACCGCATGCAGTGTAGACAGTAACAAGGGAGAGTAGGGTTTAAACACTGGACACATTTCTGTTTAGTAGGAGTTTAAAGTGTCTTATTCTGAAAATTTATAATTTTGCAACCACTTTAAATTCTTATGAACATCTGAATAAAGCCATGTCCTACTCTTTAAAAAAGTTTTTGCTCATCTTGACAGTCACCTGAGAGCAAAGATCAAGAGACAAAAGAAGGTCTTGGGGTGCCTGGGTGGCTCAGTCAGTTGAGTGTCCAACTCTTGGTTTTGGCTCAGGTCATGATTCCAGGGTTATGGGATTGAGCCCCGTGTAGTGTCAGGTTCCATGCTGAGTGTGGAGCTTGCTTGAGATTCTCCCCCACCCCCACCACTGTGCTCCTCTCCCCTATCCGTGCTCTCTCAAAAAATAAAATAAAATAAAATAAATAAAATAAAATAAAGTAAAATAAAATAAAATAAAATAAAAGGTGTTATAAAACAATGACCATATTAGAGAAGACCATTTTGAAATTCATAACAAAACCTTTAGCTCTCATTTTGGAATTGTATCTATCATTGTGATCTTATGCCAATGGTTGAAATAAAGAACTCAAATTAAATAGACAACTGTGTGATTTCAACTTGCTATGTTTAAAGTAGAAATCTCAGTTGCTTTTTGGGAAATTTCTTTCCTTCTGGCTACATAACAAGAAGTGAAATCATCTCATCCTATGATTCCTACACACACCTAAAAAGGGAATTTGGTTTTGAGTGGAATATGACCAGAAAACTGAAATCCACTATTTAATACAGGTTTATTTCTTATTAGTTAAACTGTGGTATTATTTACTGAGAATAGATCTTTCTAAAGTCAGATCAAATTATCACCTCAATTCATCAGGCTATTAAGGAATCAATGTATTAAGGAATCGAACAATACAGTACTTCAAAGAAACATATGGTTTAAAATGCCTTTTGACACTTTCAAAGTTATATGTCTGTAACTCTTGAAATATAAAAAACATTAGCTGTTCATTTTGCATAATGTACAGATTCATGTGATTTTTCTACATATTTTATGGATTGAGAACAATGTGATACTCTATATATATATACTCTTAGTTTAAATATTTTTTAATATACAAGGAATGCATTTAATGTTTAAGGAAAGACTGAGATTTTCCTAACAGTTTACTATTTACAAATAAAGGATCTGAAGAGATTTTATGACATAAAACTTTTCAATTCAATTACTTTCAATTATATTTAACAGATGATTTCACTGGTAAATTAAAAATATTTTTGTTAAGGAATCTTAATTGTCTATCATTACACTTACAAGGACTTTTTAAAACACCTTTTCAATAGACATCATAAGATACTGATAACCATTTCAAATCCAAGTTCAAGTACAAAAATCATCTCAGCTATAGCAAATAATACAAAACATGTTTGATTTCAAACTTTGTTCTGCAGTATTTCAACATTTGGGCTCGTCCTTTAGACACGAGCTATTTGTTTTCCATTTCTGTTAGTGATGCCAGGCGCTTGAGAGGCAAGTTTAAAATCAAACTCTGAAAATGGTTTAAAAAGCTGATTAAAAATGCCACACGTCAATGACATTAGAAGGAGTTTCTTACCACTTCCGAATGCTCACTGCCATCATCGCACATACTGCTTCTATACCTCGAACTAGATTCTCAGCATAGCCAGCAAGAGGTCCTTTTACAGGAAGCTGAAGTGCATTATCACAGTGATACTGTTTCCACAGCTGGAAGATAGTGCTATTAGTTTCCCACGCTTGGCAATGCTCTTAAAATAGGCTCTCAGGCACCGAAAGACAAAAAATGACTATTTGCAAGCACTTCAGGAAATGATGGTCTGGCAAACTGAGTGAAAATTCCACACCCAAACAAAACCAGTTTTTGATGTAAATAGTTTCATTGATTACTAAAAGCAAACAGACCCAAGAAAAGGATGCTATTAAACACTGTGAGTAGTAAATTACTGGACTAGGAGAGGAAGGAAAATGAGGAACTCATGGGCTCATACCTCGCCTTCAGAGCACACACAAACATTCACTTCTCTGGTAAGGGACCCACCCTGTCACATGACCTCCACCTAGACACCTAGTTTTCAATGGAGGGGCTAGCAAACATCATAGGAACCCAAGCCGACAGGGAATAAACATACTACTCAGGATTAATGTCCATTTATGTAACTAAGTAGAAAGAATTTTCTAGCAATTTAAAGGGAATTTGAGTGTTAGTTTGCATAAAATTAAGGCATAGTAATTTACTGGATTTTGAATCACCCGGAAGTCAAATTAGCTAACCTATTCTGACATTGTCATTTCAACAAGATACCGGCACACATTTTTTTCTGTGCCTCTTTTGTTAACTTTCAGGTGGTGTATAAAAGAATGTCACACTGTTCTGTCTCAACATTATGATCCAAAGAAAATATTTCAACAAAACGCTTCAATTTTCCCACAGCCTTTTACAAAATGATAACAAAAATCTTGCCAAACATCCTTGTAATACAAGGACGGGATCTCTGCCAAGGAAGCTGTGATGTTTTAATTAGAAATAATTTTAACCAAATACTGGACAAGCTTAATTGGTTGTCCAGATCAAAATGCAGTACAGTAATGTAGGAAAAGCTCCACCTTGAGTGGCATTTGGGAAAAAAAAAACACAAAGGCAAACCATGAATCCAGCTCACCTCGCCTTGTAGATAATTGGTCATCAGAGAGTTTGTTACATGAAGGAAGATTGAGAATTATAAGGATGCCTTGAAGACTTGGTCCTCTCAGATTCTGATGAGAATCTCAAGGCCAGAGAGGTTAAATAACTTACCCGAAGCCAATCAGCTAGATTGCCTGCTGGGAACAAACTAACCCCCAGATAATGTCCTTAGCTAAACTCTAGGACGGGACACACAATACAGTGGATAGCAAAGGCACAGAGAAACAAGAGTGGGCTGAACTCCGGAAACAGTCTTAACTATCAACTCAATCAGTAATTAACCTTGAGATCCAGGGCCAGTCACTAACTCCTCTGCATACGCGCTTTTCATCCTTAAACCAAGTCGACTGGATTAGATGAATTTCAACCTCTCCTCTACCTCCAACTTCCTGACACTGTGCGTATGAGTAAGACAGCACTTGCCTAAAGCACTACCATAAAATGCACACACACACACACAGAATTTGTACAGACTGATTTTGTGAGAATTCTTTAATCTCCTGTCAGTGTTGAACCCTATTATACACACTAAGAAGAAAGAAGGCTAAAGAATAATGAAGAAAGAAATACTGCGTGGGAAATGGGGCTTTGATACAAAGAGGGAAATCAGAAAAGAAGAAGGAGATAGAAAGCAAGGAGAGCAAATTAGGTAGCAACACCTGGGAGAAAGCCACAGGTCCTGGATACCAGTATGAGAACAGGCAGGGGAAGAAAGAAGTGGTTGAAGATGTTGAAAAAAAAGAGAAAGGCAGACAGATAAAAAGATTGAGCTGCATTGAAGGCCACATTCTTTTAAAAGGCATTCACAAAAATACTGCCATATTAACATTTTTATAGTAGCGTGTGACATAGAATGTACTTCCTGTAAATTACTTATTTGTTCTTAAACCAAACCAATTTGATTGGTATTACTATCCTTACTATTTTACAAAAAAACAAATTGATATTCAGAGATTTTAGGTGGCAAGGATGTGAAGTCAGACCCTCTAGCTCAAATGCTTGCTTTTCTCAAATATATCATGTTGCCTGTCTAGTCCTACCATCAAAAACATTTAAACACTGAAAGGATGCTATTAAACACTATATGATTAGTAAATTACTGGACCAGGAGAGGAAGGAAAATGAGGAACTCATAGGCTCACACCTCACCTTCAGAGCACACACAATCATTAAAAGCGTAAGGCAGAAAAACTGTCAGTAAATAACTAGCAAGACTATAACTAGTAACTAGCAAGAGTTCAAGCCCCACATCAGGCTCTGTGCTGACAGCTAGGAGCCTGGATCCTGCTTCAGATTCTGTGTCTCCCTCTCTCTCTGCCTCTCCCCTGCTCATACTCTACCTCTCTCTCTCTCTTTCTCTCTCTCTCTCTCAAAAATAAATAACCATTAAAAAATTTTTTAAGAAGAGTAGATTTTAAAATTTCTCATTACAAGAAAAAAACTGTAACCATGTGTGGTGACTGATGTTAACTAGAGTTATTGTGATCATTTTGTAATCTATACTGATAATTAAGTTGTACACCTGATACTAATATAATATGTTGATTTAAAAAAATTTTTTTAATGTTTATTTATTTTTGAGAGAGAGAGAGAGAGAGACAGAATAAATGGGAGAGGGGAAGAGAGAGAGCAAGACACAGAATCTGAAGCAGGCCTCGGGCTCCAGCTGTCAGCACGGAGTCTGACACAAGGCTTGAACCCACGAACCATGAGATCACGACCTGAGCCGAAGTCAGGCCCTTAACAGACTGAGCGGCCCAGGTGCCCCGGTTATACATTAATTATATCTCAATTTTTTTAAACAAGAAATTTAAATCAATTCACCTGAGACTACTTTTGTGTTAAACTTCTCAAATGACTACAATACTCATATAATCTCTTAGTAAAAAACAAAACAAGGGGGGCGCCTGGGTGGCGCAGTCGGTTAAGCGTCCGACTTCAGCCAGGTCACGATCTCGCGGTCCGTGAGTTCGAGCCCCGTGTCAGGCTCCGGGCTGATGGCTCGGAGCCTGGAGCCTGTTTCCGATTCTGTGTCTCCCTCTCTCTCTGCCCCTCCCCCGTTCATGCTCTGTCTCTCTCTGTCCCAAAAATAAATAAAAAACGTTAAAAAAAAAATTAAAAAAAAAAAACAAAACAAGGAGGAAATAGTAATCACACAACGTAGAAAAATAAGTAGATAAAACTGGTAAAATTTCTATGAATTTTACAAGTCTGTACTACTACTAACAAAACATTTGGAAGAAAAGGTCTTTAGGTAAACATCTCTCTCTCTTTTTTTAATTAGGTAAACATTTCTTAAGGAGTTCTAACTAAAACAAAAATATCCACAGTGCTAATTTGAGAACCACTTTTTTGAAATATAAATTAAGCTGACAATGTTTTCTAAAAAGCATGTTTAAGAAGTCCTTAAAAGGCAAAAAGATGGTGGGCCACCTGAGTGGCACAGTTGGTTAACCATCTGACTCTTGATTTCGGCTCAGGTCATGATCCCATGGTTTGTAAGTTCAGGCCCCACATGGGGCTCCGTGCTGACAGTGCAGAGCCTGCTTGGGATTCTCTGTCTGCCTCTCTCTCTCTCTCTCTTTCTCTCAAAAATAAACATTAAAACAAGGTAACAAAAAAAAAAGATGGCTAGAAAGAACAGGATACCTGGATGTGTACAGAAACAACATGCAAATGAGGCTTAAAGCAATAGGTGAACTGCCAAGAGATACACTGATTAGCTGCCAAACACACGGACGATGGGTAAATGTGTAGTTGTAATAGTACAGAAGTTAGAAGCACAGTTACAAATTTCACCTTGAGCAGGATAACAGTGGTCTGGCAGCCCTGGAGAAACACATAACAGATGCACTTTTCTGCCCGGATTGTTGCTTCTAAGATCTATCTAAGGATGGCTATGTAAAGGTGATGGCTGAATCCAGGGAGGAGATGAGAACTTGCAGAGCAGGGTTCTCACAGTAGATAAAAATCATAGAAAGTTTCAGAAAAAACCCCCAGGGAACACTCAAACTTACCAGATGCTGGGGTGGGGTGGGGGGGGGGGGACAAAGTCAGCCAAGAATGAGATGCTGAGCTCAGAGAAGGAGGCAAGAAAACACAGGATGTGTGAGAGAGGGAGGAAAAATGAGTTGAAAAAAGGCCGGAAGGCATTAGGACCATGGACAGTTCTTGGCTTTGATGATGAGGAAGGCATTCATGATGCCTTCTACCTACAGTTAGAAAATTCCCCGGGTTTGCAGCAGAGGATGGTCAAGAGGCCACGAACATGAAATCGGACAACTTTGCTCTGCGACCTGTCAGCTGGGTATTCCGCAGGTCCCTAAGCAGGCACCGAGTAGTTTCTGGGGGGCAAGCTCCGGAGTCTACTTTCTGGAGTCTTGCTTTCTCACCACAATAACTTAGTTCCATATCAAAGCTGTCACTTAAAGTTCTGCACCTCAGTGTCCTTATCTGTAGAATGGAAACACCATCCTATTTTCCATGACTGCCATGAGGGATAAATGAGTAATTACAAGCACACAGCAAATCTTAGTTTAAAAAACCAAATACTCTGAGCCTCAGTTCCCTTCTCTGCACAATACAGAAAAAAAAAAATACCACCTATTTCTGAGGTTGTTTGAATAACTGATATCAAAGAAATCACGGGACCATGTCATGCTTCTGCACTGCTGTGTGATCCCCAGTATAAGACCATGGTCCTGTATTTATGGCTTATGTTGAATGCAGAACAATCTGCAGTCTGCACTGGAGATTCAAATTTACAACCCAGGAGTCTTCAGTATCATTCACCACAGTAGAAAGCATAAAAGTCAACCTTAACATGAGAACGATTCAAAGAATAATATTTCAAATTCAAGGGCTGTGGCCAATAAACACGCCAGTTTAAGAAGAACATCACTTGTTGGGATGTTGGGTGGCTCAGTCGGTTGAGCATCCGACTCTTGGTTTCGACTCACGGTTTTGCGGGATCGAGCCTCGCACAGAGCTCTGTGCTGAGAGGGTGGAGCCTGCTTGGGATTCTCTCTCTCTTTCTCTCTCTCTGCCCCTTTCCCGCTCACGCAGTCACTGTCTTGCTCAAAAATAAATAAATAAACTTAAAAAATAAAAAAAAGCATCACTTGTAAATTATAAGCATCATTTGAAACCACATCTACTACTTTTGTTGGTGGCAAGAAAGGCACCTCAGAGGGCACTGGCAATTTTGGTTTAAGATTGTGCCTGCAAAATAGCTCCCTAAATAATGTGGAAGTGGAAAAAAAATAAATGGCAGCCAGTGGTTCAGTGGTTATTAAGACCCCAAAAATGTCCCTTTTCAGTTGTGACCAGTTTTTCCGTTCTATTAAGGTGTAAGCTAAAGCTGACGTAGTATCTCCTGCTGAAGCTTCCAGAATCGCGAGTAAGAACATACAACTTTTCACAGACATATTCAGCTGTTGGCAATTTCCCTCAGCCCCCCTTTGGCCCCTAGCTTGATTATCTCCTAGTTGACTAACTGCATAAGCGTGGGTGGGGGATTCCAAAGCAAATGCCATATAGATATGAAGATACACTAACTGCAAAATGCTCAAATGGGCACCTCTTCTTTTTAAGTTTATGTAGTTATTTTGAGAGAGAGAGAGAGAGAGAGAGAGAGAGAGAATGCAGGTGGGGGAAGGGCAGAGAGAGAGGGAGAGAGAATCTCAAGCTGTCAGCACAGAACCTGATGTGTGGCTTGATCTCATATACCGTGAGATCATGACCTGAGCCCCAATCAAGAGTCACTTAACCAAATGAGCCACCCAGATGCCCCTGCTGGGTGCCTCTTAACACTCAGGTTTACAATTTCACCTCATTTCAAGAAGGCACATCTGTTGCCTCCAATACACCTACTACATGTAAATTTACTAAATGTAAAATGTATTGCTCAGGGGAAAAGAGCCCCTTACAGCACTCTATTGCCATGTATCTGAGAACAACAACAAAATGATTTTGATTTAAATGTTTTGGCCCAGGATACCGTGTAAACAGACACAAGGAATCTATAAATATAAACTATGTTATTTTCAGGCACTCATTTTATTCTATTTGCTTTTTAAAAACAGTTCACCAACCTGACTTCCTTCCACTGCTTTTTATTTTCTACCCAGCTTTCTCCATCATAATCAAGTGACTTAACTATACAAAGTATGTGTTCTGAATTAAATAAAACTTGATACACCAAAGTTACAGTCGTCCTTTATAGGAAATCTAGGTGTCACTACAGTCACAAAGTAGTTTCATATACGGAGAGAGAGCAAGCTCGGGGTATTTGTCTCATTAACTGCTGTATTCCGAGGTCCTAGACCAGCGCAGAGCATCTATGGTAGTTGCTCTGTACACACTTTTTAACTGAATGGATGAGCATGTTTCCCTGTTTCCATGCTTTCCCATTCATCCATCCGTTCGTTCCTTAATTATTTGTCATGCACTGCTATGATCATCTGCTAGATATCAAGGCTGCCAGCACAGACAAGGCAAACATGGCTTCTGCACTCAGCAGAGCTTGTAGCCTAGACCAGGTGTTCTAAAAAGGTGTTCCAGAAATTTGTTGCAGCATTTTTGGTTGTCTCAATAATTTAGGGACATTATAGGCTGTTTGTGGGCAGTGGCCAGGGGTATAAATGTCCTGCATTGTGCACAACAGTCTCACGTCATAATAAAATGGGTGTGCACCCCTCATGCCCTCTGTCCTGCTGGAACTTATGCAGGTGAAAAAGCTGTTGATGAAATGATCCAAATCCAGAACCCAACTCTATTCTGCATATAAGCACAAAGCATTTTTGGTTAGTTATCAAATATACTGAATTTTCTACAAATGAACGTCCTGTGTCAATCAGTGGAAGGTTGTACTTTCTTTGGGACTTTACTAAGAATTGTTGAGTATTGTCTCCAAGAGCCACCCCCCAGTGTGACATAACACCGTTAACCTTCGTTCACAGCTGCCCCAGCCATGGCACCCACAGCCAGGGGCAGACATGTGACGACTTTGTCACATCTTGCAGTGTGGTCGTATCTGTACGATCACAAACTGAAACACGCATGACTTAAGGGTAAATCAATTACTGGGGCACCTGGGTGGTTCAGTTGGTTAAGTGTCTCACTCCAGCCCAGGTCACGGTCTCCCCATTCCCAAGTTCGAGATCCGCACTGGGCTCTGTGCTGACAGCTCAGAGCCTAGAACCTGTTTCAGATTCTGTGTCTCCCTCTCTCTCTCTCTCTCTCCCTGCCCCTCCTCCACTTGCATTCTCTCTCTATCCCTCAAAAATAAATAAGCACTTAAAAAAATTAAAGAAGAAATCAGTACTTACTGGAGTTTTATACATTTCGTGATAGTTGTTTACATGAACTGTGATTTTCATTTCAAGATCATAAAGGGGGCATGAGGAAGCGTTTGTGAAAGAAACTGAGTCTGCGAGAGGTGTGAACCTTAAGGAAGCCACATAATTGCATTTGTATGAAGGAAACGGACTCAGTTCCGTGACAGGGACACATAGGAGAAACCGCTTTGTGGAGGGAAGTCAGTGAAAACATTTCTGAAGAATCATGGCTTCACTGAAAGCTTACGAACAAGAAGAAGGGACAGAAAGAATGCTCCAAGAAAAACAACAGCAACCACGAAGGCCGTGAGGCTGGAACTTGGCTTGTTGCAGACGCTGGAAAAAAAACCAAAAACTCAATGATGATGAACTACAGCAAGTCAAAGGGACATGATGCTGCCGGTGACGGGCGTCTCGGCGGTGCCTGAAATGAGCGGGATACGACACGGGTGCTAGACCGGCCGGTTACGTGGATGAATCAGGCACCAGTGTGCAGAAGAACAGCTGGGTAGAGGTCCGGGCCACGGTGGCACCGATGGGGTTCCAGGAGCTCCGGCCCCAAAACTGAAAGATATGTTAGAAGCACCAGAGAACTGCTCGGGCTGCAGAGATCCCGTCTCCTGGGATCTGGTGCGGGCGCTACAGCCCAGGTGCAGCAGAAACATCCCTGTGAAATCCTTCCAGAGAGATGCTGTTGTTGTTTGCTTGTTGTTCATATTTTACCTGTGCGTTAGTTCCTTCAGACGCTGCACAGGGAGCCTAACCAGCTGGACTCCTACCAGACACTTCTTTGATTGTAAGTGCAGCTCTCAGCTCTACCAAAAACTGCTGTGGCATAAAAAGAAAAAAAGTAACGGCCACATTTATTTGAGAGTTATGATCATTTGCGTCAAAATCAATACCAAATGGTTAGTTATATATGGAAACCCAGTTTTTAAAAACTTCTCTCTTTTTTAAATGTTTTTACTTTTATTTTTGAGAGAGTGCAAGCAGGGGAGGGGGACAGAGAGACAGAGAGAGAGACAGAAGACAGAGGGACGGACAGAGGATCTGAAGCGGGCTCTGTTGGAGCCAGATGTGGGGCTCGAACTCATGAACTGTGAGATCATGACCTGGGCCAAAGTCAGACGCTCGACCAACTGAGCCACCCAGGTGCCCACATTTTTCTTTTTTTTTTTTTTTAAATATGATTATTCTAACTAGGTTCACACCTAGAAAGGAACAGCTATAGGTAAGATTTACAAAAGATAGGCTCTTTATACAGAATCCAAAATTCTAGAAAAGTCAAACAACAAGAAGTGTGAGAGGTATTAATTATGTTAGGCACCTGAAACACTGTAATAGCCTCACTTCAGAAGTGACTCCTGAAGAAAGAAACCACACGTGGTTCCAATAGATGTCTTATATTTTAATTCTCTGAATGCTGCCAATCCCTGCATAGACTATGTAGGCAACGAACCTATTTTCAGAGGCAGAGAAGCTGCCTCTCGCTGTTTGCTCTACCTTTCTTCTCCTACGTACCCCCATTCCCCTGCTATTAGGCCTCTGGTTCCACTGCGTCTTGAGACACAATTTGCAAAACGAACACTACACGGAAACAAATAAACACAGTTAACAAATCAACACAGTTAACTCTGGCTTTCTTTTAAGCCTTTATCCTCTGGCCTCAGATACACCAGACACAAGTGACCCCTGTTACCTCATTCAGCCCCCGCTTCGGGCCCCACTCCTTGGCACTGGCTGCCATTTTTCTCTCCCCAGGACTCTCCTGGCAGCCTCTGGGCCCTTTCAAGGGCAGAGCAAGGTTGCAGAGGGGTAGAAAATATGGAGGGTGGACTGAGGATTGGGACCAGGCACTATGAGAAGCTCTCAAGGGACTGTATGTACACCAAGGAGATTGTTCCCAAGACTGTTGGAATCTCCAGGCAAGCAGAGTAAGGGCTCAAGTCAGGGGGAAAACGACAGGTCAGTCCTTGACAAATGTATGTCAAATGATTAATCCCTTATTACCATACTTTACTAGTTTCAAGATGTACATATTTTTGGTATTTGGTCCTTGAGGTCGATAGGGCTTATATCATTATTATTCAATTGTAAAAATAAGGAAACGGACTCTCAGAGACACTTGGTGGTATGCCCAATGTCACTCATACAATTAAAGCCCATACCAGCTTTTTTAAAGAAACATCAATTCTATTTTAAATAATTAAAAAAAAATTAAGTTTATTTAACTTTGAGAGAGAGAGAGAGAGAGAGAGTGTGAGCAGGGGAGGGGCAGAGAAAGGGAGGGAGAGGGAGACACCGAATCTGAAGCAGGCTCCAGGCTCCAAGCTGTCAGCAAGGAGCCCGACAAGCCAAGCGGCTTGACCCAGGAACTGTGAGATCAAGACCTGAGCTGAAGTCGGACGCTTAACTGACTGAGCCAATCAGGCCCCCCTTCATCAATTCTATTTTAATACTAATCAAGAACTCATTGAGCTATCAGCCACTTGCTGGTATTGATAAATATCAAGGGTTTTCAAAACGTTAACCAGAATACTCAGAGTTTGATGTCTAGAAAGACTTATTTGTGCTAGAAATAAAACTTTGTCATACTATTTCATTCTAATGCCTTTGGCCAAACACATAGATAAGGGCCGTTGTCAGAGTTAGCAGACTAAACAGATATTTTAGGATAGATTAATACAAAGCCCTCAACTGCCAGAGAGCAGCATAAGGATATTTTTTTTAAGAAAAATTAAGCTGGAAATCTAAGCTCAGACTCTCAAACCAGAGGCCAATGAATGAGAAACGTCAAAAAGCTCTTAATCCCTGGGGCACTACATTCTCTGCTTTTCCCTTCTATTAGTTTCAGATGTCTTTGCAGGTCATTTTACTTTGGTGCGTACCTTACACTAAATCAACCCAGATCAGCCCAGGGTGAAGAAAAGAAATGCTTACACACTTAGTTTATACCATAAAATTCTTGAGCTTACAACAGCTGAGAAGATAGAGCACAGCGGGGGAAGGGCAGAGAGAGAGAGAGAGAGAGAGAGAGAGAGAGAGAGAGAGAGAGAGAGACACGGAATCTGAAGCAGGCTCCAGGCTCTGTGCCGACAGCTCAGACGCGGGGCTCCAACCCACAGACCATGAGATTATGACCTGAGCTGAAGTCAGACGCATAACTGACTGAGACACCCAGGCACCCCTAGAATTAAAATTTAAGCTGTATTATTGTTTAGGAACCATATTCCCCTTAAAAAAATTATAAGAAGCTTTTTATCTTTCATTTTTCTTGTACAGAACAGATCACATTTACCTGCTACTGAATAAAACACTTCATGAAGAAGAAAAATGACCTTCTTAAAATATTACTATAATTTATAATTTTACTCAAGATGATGCATGTTTGACAGTGAAAATATGTCCCCATATACCATTCATAGATTTTATGAATTCAAAATTATATATTCATCCATTTTCTCAGAAGATGAGAAAATCCAATATCCTAATAATTTCAAATTCTGCTAAATACTATACGTAAAACATTCTCCCTTAAAAACCACCATGAAATGGGGCACCTGGGTGGCTCCGTCGGTTAAGCGTCTGACTTTGGCTCAGGTCATGATCTCGCGGCTTGCGAGTTTGAGCCCCGCATCGGGCTCTGTGCTGACAGCTCAGAGCCTGGAGTCTGCTTCAGATTCTGTGTCTCCCTCTCTCTCCATGCCCTTCCCCTGCTCATGCTCTCTGTCCTTCAAAATAAATCAACATTAAAAAAAAAAAAAACACCATGCAATGCTATGAAGAAATGGTTCCTTTCAGTACTACTTAAAACACAGTTCTGCAACGAAAACCATGTAGCCTCTTGTCCTTCATATAACAATGAAGTATATATTATTGGAAAAGCACAAGTCTCATTAAGAGAAGCTCTTCCAAAGCAACAAACAGACAGTAAAACAAAGTGTCTACAAGTTCTCATAAATGGAACTCCTGGAATGCTTTTAACCCATGTACTTGCTTATCATCCTACTATTCTGGCTACTCTTCTCCCTCATCATTTATCAATCGTACTGTTCTCTACTTCAGTACACATGCATGATAACGTTAGTCACTGACCAAATTCCATAACCTAAGAGCATTCATACAGTGGTGACATGTGCTATCTTCAGAGCCCCGTGCGATAAAGCAGTTATGTTCTCTGGTGGTGTAAGAATTACCAACACCAGACGCCATGTTTTTCCCTGCTTCACAGAGGAGCCCGGTAATGAGGCGTGCTATGTAAAAGTCGTCTCAATTCATGCAATCTGAAAGAAAACACGAATACCAAATAAGGAGATGTTATCCTTTCTGAGGGTAAGAACGAAGTATAAGGAGACTGACTTCAGCTAAAATGCACTTTTAGGCAGCATACGCGTTTGGTGAATAAGGCCAATGTAGCTCGTTCAGCTCAGGCATTGCCGTGAACGCACAGAAAAACACAGACCTGTAGAAATATCATCTGTCAGAGCTCTGCAAGCTAGTCAAACGTCCTTATTAGGAAAAACTGAACTGGCCTTGAGAAAGCACCAAGAGGATACAGGATTTGAAATTCTGCATGTCTATATTTGTATTTTAAGTGTCACAATTATTTTTCCTAGGTTTGCACAAACTGTCAGCATTCTGACTTACTGAATTGAGGAACTAATCAGGAAAATGCTCTGAATAGACTCTACAACTTTGAAAGAAATGCAAGCACGGAATTCTTAAATGATGTTAAAAAGTTTCCTAATTCTGTAATTAAGAACTTGATTTAATTCATTGTGTTGGCCTATTATTTTGTTTCCTTTGTTCCGAATTAAGGGCAGAGAGGAAATGATGCAGATATACTGGGTTGGAAATGATTTCTCTCAGCTGGCACAAACCAGCTGGTTTCTCATGGGAAAATAAAAAAGGTAGGAAACGGGGAACATTGGAATAGCACGTGTTCCCAAAAAGATTTTGAAAGACACTGCGTTTTCCGTGTAGCAAGTGTCTCCAGGTCCATCATTTCACCCAGTTGAAAAACAGGGGTAGAAGGATTTAAGAGGCACTGATCACCAGGGGTGCCTGGGTGGTTCAGTGGGTTAAACATCTGACTCTTGATCTCTGCTCAGGTCATGATCTCACTGTCTGTGCGTTCAAGCCTGGCATCAGGTTCCTCACCGGCAGTGCGGGGCCTGCTTGGGATTCTCTCCTTCTCTCTGCTCCTCTCCCCTCTCTCTCTTAAAATAAATAAATAAACTTAAAAAAAAAAAGAGGCAACAAGCACCAGAATCAGAGAAAGATCTCTTAGCCCCCCATTCCCTAACGGGGCTTCTTCCCTGTTCTACGTAACTTATTTTATCCCAGGATGGTCTTGCAATCTTCAATCCACCAGGGTGATGGGATATAGAATGTACTGGGTCCAAAGCCTAAAAGTGCAAAACAAACATATCACAACAAAACAAAACAACACCCCCCAAAGTAAACACACTACCACCAACAACAAAACCTTAGTGCAATCTGGTTATAAATGTGGATTCCAGCAAGGAAAAAAACTGTTTTAAAATGGTATCGACGAAAAAAGTAAATAAATTTTAAAAAGAAAAGAAAAGAAGAAAAATGGGATAAACATAGTCTTTACGAAAATATCTTTACTTGGCTTTTACATACATTCCCTGTGGGAATGAGTCTGCTCTTGTTTTTTTGAAAAGGAGCTGGGACATAAAGATAAGGAAAAAACAGCTCATTTCTTATTTCTAATGGACCATCCTGGGAGATTAAAAAAAAAAAAAAAAAAAAACATCAAAAAAAAAAAAACATTTGAATGAAAGTGGTCCATTTAGAGAGGGTTAAAGTGATTTTTTTTGCCCCCAAAGTTTATTTATTTATTTATTTTGGGGGAGAGACAGAGAGATAGCCTGAGTGGGGAAGGGACAGAGAGAGAGGAAGAGAGAATCCCAAGTAGGCTTCCTACTGTCAGCACAGAGTCAGATGCAGGGCTCAAACTCACGAACCGTGAGGTCATGATCTGAGCTGAAACCAAGAGTCGGATGCTTAACCGACTGAGCCGCCCAGGCGCCCCCAGGGGGTTAAAAGGATGTTTAAAGCACGAGTCAATTTTGAGACCATGGGGGCAGCCGGCCTGTTGGGTGATTTTCATGAACTCTACGAGAGGACCATGCAGCTGGTCTGCAGAAGGTCTAGGGTGTCTGGCTGACTCCTGGCGGGATTAGGTGGGTGGTTTCTCCTGCTTCTGTCACTGGCGCCCGGGGCTCCCTAGACGTGAGACATCCCTGGCTGTGCTCAGATTCTTCCTCACTAAAGAAAATCCTGTGTCTACTGCACAGGGTTGCTGTGAGAATTAAATAAGATAATACATACGAGGCATTTGGCCTCATTCAACATACAGGCTTACTATAAAGATCATTTTTTTTTAATTGCGTTTCAAAACTCGTGGTAAAACAGACACAACAAAAAAGTTACCATCTCAGCGATTCTGAAGTGCGCAGTTCAGTGGCATTAAGTAGGTTCACACTGTTGTGCCTCCACCACCATTAATCCATCTCTAGAACTTCCATCATCCCAGACTGAAACCCTGTTCCCATTAGACACACCTCCCCATTTCCTTCCCCCCCGCCCCCCGCCCCCCGCCAGCTCCTGCAACCACCGTTCTCCCTTCTGTCTCTATGAGTTGGTCTATTCCAAGTATCTCATCTAAATGGAACATCCAGCATTTGCCATCTTGTGGCCGCCTCGTTTCACTTAGCACAATGCCTTCACTTTTCCTGGCATTAAATCAGTCCCAGAGGAGACAGGCATTCTCACTCAGCTCTAGAAATTTAACAGATACATATTTTCTCAGCCCAAAAGCAGATACCGCATCAGCAACGGGGACACTTTATTATCCACACAAACTGTCTTTTATTAGCTGGAGTAGTTTTATTAATCTGGAGCTCAGGAACAACTGTTCTTTTGGGCTCTCTTGAAACAAATAACTTTCAACATCTCCACCAACTAGATGTTCCGGCTACAACATCACGTCTCTCAACAGTGAGACAGAAGCAGTCAAGTGACATTCTCATGGGGTCCCTGAGTCCCACAGCAACTTCTACAACAGTCTTTGAATTCCTACCACTCATAGGAAACACAAAAGAGAAGACAGGTTGGAGGTCTCTTTAAAATATAAACCTTTTGGGGGCACCTGGGTGGCTCAGATGATTAAGTGTCTGACTTCGACTCAGGTCATGATCTCACAGTTTGAGAATTCAAGCCCCACATCAGGCTTGCTGCTGTCAGTGCAAAGATCCTCTGTCTTCCTCTCCCCTCGTGTGTACATTCTCTCTCTCTCAAAAATAAACATTAAGAAATACATACATAGGGGCGCCTGGGTGGCTCAGTCGGTTAAGCGTCTGACATCAGCCCAGATCATGATCTCACAGTTTGTGAGTCTGGGCCCCACGTCGGGCTCTGTGCTTATAGTTCAGAGCCTGGAGTCTGCTTCAGATTCTGTGTCTCCCTCTCTGTCTCTGCCCCTTCTCTGCTCATGCTCTGTCGCTCTCTCTCTCTCTCTCAAAAATAAAAACATTAAACATTTTTTTTTATTAAAAAAAAATTTTTTTTTAACGTTTATTTATTTTCGAGACAGAGAGAGACAGAGCGTGAACAGGGGAGGGGCAGAGAGAGAGGGAGACACAGAATCTGAAACAGGCTCCAGGCTCTGAGCTGTCAGCATAGAGCCTGACGCGGGGCTCGAACTCACAGACCGTGAGATCATGACCTGAGCCGAAGTCAGACGCTTAACCGACTGAGCCACCCAGGCGCCCCTAAACATTTTTTTAAAAAATACATATAATAACTTTGAAAAATATTTTGTTTTGTTTTTGTTGTTTAAAATTTATTTTTGAGAGAGAGAGAGGGAGGGAGAGGGTATGAGCATGTAAACTGGAGGGGAGAGGCAGACAGCAAGAATCCCAAGCAGGTTCCACACTATCAGTGCAGGGCCGAACATGGGGGCTGATCCCATGAACAATGAGATCATGACCTGAGCCAAAATTAAGAGTCTGACACTTAAGTGACTGAGCCACCCAGGTGTCCCAATATTTTGAAAAATATTTTTGGGGGGAGAGTGCAAGCAGGGGAGGGGCAGAAAGAAAAAGACACAGAATCTGAAGCAGGCTCCAGGTTCCAAGCTGACAGCATAGAGCCCGACGTGGAGCTCGAACTCACGAGCTGTGAGATCGTGTTATGACCTGAGCCGAAGAGGGACACTCAACCGACTGAGCCACCCAGGCGCCCTTCCCTCTCCCCACCCCCGATATAGACTTCTATTAAGCCCCATAATGAACTTGGATCTCCACAGAGAAAAACATGTTAACTCAATCATATGAAAGAGACTGTTCACAAACCTATTCTTTAACCGCTGTTGAACTGAATTCCACAACTTCTGCACTTGCAACCAATCTTTAACCCTGAGAATTCTCTCAATATTTATTGTCTATAATAGAGACATTTGTGGTTCTTGATGTCGCTGTATTTGCACAGATGCATACCTATTTTTTTTTATCTTGTCAACATTATCTGAATAAATGGTAACACTGTCAACCATAGAGATCTCACTTAATTTCACCTGGGTAGTACTCAACACGTATCACGTGGAGGCGATTAATATTTTTGGCAATATCGTGCAGTTACTTCCCTTTCATATTGTTATATCTGAGTGCATGCACAGAGTTTTGTGTTCAAAAAAAAACAAAACACCCAAACATCACATTAGCATTAACTATTCACAGTCTACCTTGAAAACCCACTGTAAAAGCCATGCAAGCAGAGCTGGGAATGATTCACAAAACCCGCTGATGTGGCACTTAGCCTTGAAATATTTCCAAGCCTGTGTTTTTATTGAACATTAAACCTTATTAAACCAAGTCATGAAAATGGTCATAAACCTGGACCCAGCAGGGGGGAATCTCAGGCTCTTCAGGTTTCACGATGCAGAAATACCTGTGCTGATGCCAAGACAAGAGAGGTCCAAAAGAAAAGAAGGAAAGAAAAATGGAAAGGAAAAAAAAAAAAAAAAAGAAAAAATTGGGGAAAAATAATGTGAGGTTAGATGACTTGATTTTATACGTTATTAGTATTGAAGGTTCGTTCTTCAAGCAATCATCAGGGCTTCAAAGGAAAGACAAAACTAGAAATAGCCATTCTGAGATGCTGAGATTCTGAGAAGTATTTTGTATCACCCCAAGGGCCTTTACAACCTCCCATATGGAGGAATCCAGAGATAAGAATTACTACTTTCATTTTAGGTGATTAAACAAACCTAGACATGTTAATTGACTTGCTTCCAAATGAAGACACAAGAATTAGAACCAAGAAAAAAATCTCGTTCTTCCCCTTTCCGTGCAGTGGGCTCTGTCCATTTTATCATGTTCTAAATCCTATCATGTTCTCAAATCAAGGCCATTTTCTGTCCTCCATGAGTAAGTAAGAAGATGAGGAGGCCCAGGGTGGTACAAAACAGACTTTGTCAAGAGGGCACCTGTAGCACAGGGTGTGGAACCTTCGGGACTGTGGCAGATCTATTTTATGTGTTGGTAACACAGTTAAGGATCTTAGGTATGATCTCAAGGGTCAGATTTTTCTTTTCTGATGCCTGAAACGCCACTAACCCAAATAATTGGTTCTACACTCGGAAGAGGGTTTAAAGACAAGTACCGTTTGTAAGGTTAACAAACAACATTACATTCAAGTCAAAATGACCGCAGGTCTCTTACCAAGAAAGAATACAGAAAGTTCCAGTTCTCCAACCCTAGGGGAAGAGTTGGGGAGACAGCCCCCCTCCCACCAGTATGACCACTTAAGGGGGAGCCCCACAGGAAGCTATTAGGGTGGAAGAGCCCTTTCTGAGTTCTAACAGCCCTGAATCAACAACCTGATGACCTACCGGCTCACGCTGCCCTCGACGGTGCAAACTCTATGAACCTAAAGACAAGACAGAACACACTTCTCATGTGAACTACAGCTTGAGCCAAATGTGGTCTTTTTCTTATTTGTGGACAGTCATTAGTTCTCTGCAAAAAGTGAGATATCTAAACAAAGTCAAAGTTTTTTGTTTGGCTTTCCAAAATCAAGGCTTAAGTTTTGTGACCAGTTTAGCGTCGATTTTAATGCCACTATGTCACACGAGCTACCCTTGAGTGACATAAGCGGGGTGCCGCGATATAAATGTGAAGGTCAATTTTAATTTTTAATTTTTACGTAATCTGTACACCCAACGTGGGGCTCGAATTCACAACCCCAAGATTAGGAGTCACAAACTCTACTGACTGAGCCAGCCAGGCACCCTGGAAGATCAGTTTTTAGGAAAGGAAGTATTTCAATGGCAGGGACTAGACGGGAAAAAAAACTAATAGTTCAGTCTGTAATTCTGTTAATATCTAACAAATAAAAGTGACATTAGCCTCTAAACCCAGGAAACCTAATAAAATACGTACACAGAAGTCCAAAGAATATACAAATACTTTATTTAACATTCACCTTTGCTAGTAGTCTACTAAATAGAAATGAAAGCGTTGCCGTGTCATTTTTTTTTTTACATTTTATTTCTTTTTTAGGCTTATTTATGTATTTACAGAGAGACTGAGAGAGCATGAGCGGGGAGGGGGCAGAGAGAGAGGGAGAAGAGAGAATCCCAAGCAGGCTCTGCACCATCAGCACAGAGCCTGACGCAGGGCTCGGACTCATGAAACCACGAGCTCATGACCGGAGCTAAGATCTAGAGTCAGACGCAACTGAGCCACCCAGGCACCCCTAATTTTTTTTTATATTTTAAAGTAACTAGACATTAACATTAACAAGGGATGTATCGTTATAAAATTAGTGTATTATCAATATTATGTTGGCACTGGAAACTGGTACAATAATTTTGAAAAGAGATATGGAAAGCAGAGCCAAAGACATAAAAACACTCAACTCCACTCACTGTGCAAATAGCTCCCCATCTGAGACTTTACCTCAAGGAAGTGATTTAGTAGAGCCAAAAACCATATGCTCAAAATTGCTATTACAGATTTCTTTACCTATAAAAACAAGATTGTAAAATCAACGAAAATGCCAACAATAAATGACCATTTTATTTCGACACACCACGGTAAGTTCGCACAATGCTATACCGTGCTATGATTTAAAAGTCATCTCAAAACATAGCCGAGGGAAAAAGGCAGCACCTAGGAATAGTGTGTATACTATAGTTACAACCATAAAAATATGTAAGCTTATAAAAAGGACTGGGACGTAATTTGCCAGAACGAACATATCTGGCCCAAAGAGATGCGACTGTAGTGTTCCTACACACACGTTTCCTGTGATATTTCTTATATGTTTAATATCAATCGCTTCTAATGAATTAGTGGGATGTGTAAGGCTCTCTTTCAAGCTTTTTTCAATTTTAACAGTAGAGATAATCTGGCAACTCTCTGTCAGGATGGTGCAAAATTAGCTTTTCTATGAACTCGCTGTTTTATGGGGCGAGGTGAGATCACACGTTGTGACATCTCCGGGTCCTAAAGCCAGCATCCCTGCGGTCATCCTTCAAAGCATCCTCATGTACGTATACTAGCCACCAGGACTTTGTAACATTTTGTTTCCGTTGAAATACAGGTTATACCTGAAAAACGATGCAGGAACCTATAACCTTAGAGCATTATTTGTTTTGTAATATGTGGGAACTGAAGGACAGCAGATATGGCACCCCAAAATATGCCACTTTGGAATAATGATTATTTTGAAGTCACTTAAGAGACAGCTGGTGTAAGAAGAACACTCTGACCCTCCTCCCTTGCCTCCCAGAAAGCAGGAAATAAATCTCTCATGGGACGATACCCTCGGTGTACCAGTACACCAGAGACAGCGATCGAGGCCAAGTAGGTTGTATAAACAAAGCTTGTCACCTCTTCCCTAATCTGCCCCTAGCCCAAACCTCTCTGTGTTGTCATTTTTTCATGAATTCATTGTTTCTTGCTCTAAAAGGCATAAAAGTTTTCAGTTTTGTCACTTCTTTGAGTCTCATATTTTTATGGGCTCTCATATGTATGAAATTAAATTTGCTTTTCTCCTGTTCATCTGTCTTATTTCAATGTGATTGTTACACCAGCCAAAGAACCTAGAAGGGAAAAAGGGAAATGTTTTCCTCCCCTACAGTTTGGGTGCCCAATGTGGGGTTCTCTCCTGGTTGACTGCCTGTTTGTTCCAGGGCTACGGCCGCTGCAAGATCCTGGGACCCCTGGCAAGAGCCAGCAGAAGGTAAGGATGCCTAACTCATCAGTCTCCTGGATCGCTGCCTGCAGGATCTGTTGAGATCAATAGCAGTGAGAGTCTCTCTTTTTCTAAATTTAGATTAGCAGCAGAAAATGAAAGGTTTCTAATCCCCTGTGATAATGAAGGTCTTTGCTTTCTTAGGCTAACTCTGAGAGTGAACTTTCTAGGTCTTGTAAGGGCTGCACCTTGTGTACTCTTTTGGGACACCTGTCGTACCCATGGTTAAGCCATTAAAAAGCTTATTGGTTTGAGTTGCTATTGAGATTACAAGATCCTACCGATCAATGGCCACATGAAGGATATGTGAATTGGAAAAAAGTCTATATTTGGGGAAAAGTTTTTAGAGAGTTCTCATCCTAAACAACTGTCTTATGGTATTACCTAGATTATTTCTAAATAAAATAGAATAATGAAACATTAATTACTGAACCTAAGTTTTACCTAATTTTGGCTTCTTATTATAGAAGAACTAAAGATATTTGGGTCTGTTAGTAAACATGTCTCGTAACACATTGAAAAATTAAACTATTACGAAGCCTATGTTTCTAAGAATTATAAAATGTATTCATACATTTGCCAATCTAAAGAATGCTGGTACAACATATAGCTCACAATTGCTTACTTCTTAGTTTTTACTAGAAATTACGGTTTCTCAGAGTTAAGAATGAATTGTAATTAGAAAGTGTCATTAAACTAGTAGAAATAATAAAGGAAACACATCTGTATGCAAGAAAAGTGAGATAGGTTTCGGGGCAAGAAAAAGCATCAGGGATGGAGATGCATTTTTGTTAGGAGAAAAGATAATAATTTTGTACTAAAATACAACTGGTTATTTCAGAATAAGAAAAAGGGAAACCAGGACAAACTGAATGGAAATAGGAAGTTGGGAAGAGAGACAGAAAAAAAGAGAGAGGGAATTTTTTCTTGTGTAACCAAGGTGGCTAAAGTTGAGTCACTAACATAAAGGTTTTAAAAATAAGCTTTAATAGTGTACTTACATAAAACTAAATCTTAATTTTCTTTCATCTGCAAGAGAGACAAACTTTTGTTCAACTATTGGTCTGCTCCTGATAATAAGAGATTTGCAAAAATTTTTATTTACCTTTTAAGTAATCTTCCTAGAAAGCAAAGATTTTGTGTCTTACCAAAATAATTTCCTGATCTCCATTTTGTTTTAATCAAAGGATTACTTAGGAAAACTGAATCTTCTCAATATTAAATGAGCTAAGTTTTGCTCACAACTTTGTAACCTTCTATACTTGTTTTTATAATCTTTTATTGTCACTTTGGTTAAATAGCTAATTAAGTCTTAAATTTCATAATGATCACAATCCTATTTAGTCAAGTCCCCAAAACCTTTTAATATTAAAAAAAAATTTAATGCTTATTATTTTTGAGAGAAAGAGAGAGGGTGAGAGAGAGAGAGCATGAGTGGTGAAAGGGCAGGAAAAGGGGGACAGAGGCTCCAGACTGACAGCATAGAACCCAATGCAGGGCTCGAACTCAAAAACCATGAGATCATGACCTAAGCTGACGTCAGACACTCAACCAACTAAGCCACCCCGGTGCACCCCCCCAAAACCTTTCAGTATTTTTGAACAAGCTTCCCCAAATCAAATTCTGAATGAAGTCTTTTTGACTTCAGACTAAGTTTGGGATTTTCTAGAGGGTCCCTAGAATATCTCAAAAGATTTATTTCATCACCCCTTATAAAAAGAGAGATGTTATACTAATTAGGCTTATTTGATACGTTAAATCATCAAATAAGAGGTGATAGGAAGCACTCTCAAATAAAAAGTGATGCTGGGGTGCCAGGGTGGCTCAGTCAAAAGTCCAACTCTTGATATCGGCTCAGGTCATGATCTCGCAGTTCATGAGATTGAGCCCTGCATCAGCTCTAGGCTGACAGCATGGAGCCTGCCTGGGATTCTCTCTCTCCCTCTCTCTCTCTGCCTCTCCCCTGCTTTCATGTGCGTTCTCTCTCTCTCTCTCTCTCTCTCTCTCTGTCTGTCTCAAAATAAATAAACGTTAAAAACAAGGGGGCACTTGGGTAGCTCAGGTCATGATCTCACGGTTCGGGAGTTCGAGCCCCACATCAGGCTCCGTGCTGACAGCTCGGAGCCTGGAGCCTGCTTCGGATTCTGTGTCTCCATCTCTCTCTGCCCCTTCCCGACTTGTGCTCGTCTCTCTGTCTCACTCAAAAATAAATAAACATTGAAAAAAGTTAAAAAAATAAGAAGTGATGCTAAACTTCCTTTACAATATATATATATGGAAATTATTAATATAAGTGTTCCAGAAATTATATGAAATTCCTAAAACTCTGATGTGTCCTGGTATAATGCCATCAGTCTCAATTCTAGTTATTATTTTAAAATGCATATTACAGGGGCGCCTGGGTGGCGCAGTCGGTTAAGCGTCCGACTTCAGCCAGGTCACGATCTCGCGGTCCGTGAGTTCGAGCCCCGCGTCAGGCTCTGGGCTGATGGCTCGGAGCCTGGAGCCTGTTTCCGATTCTGTGTCTCCCTCTCTCTCTGCCCCTCCCCCGTTCATGCTCTGTCTCTCTCTGTCCCAAAAATAAATAAAAAACGTTGAAAAAAAAATTTTTAAAAAAAAAAATAAAATGCATATTACAGAAACAACCAAATTCCCTTGTCAACTGCATTATAATGAATTCTCATCAGATCTTTAACCATGGCCATTTTTAACTCTTTTGTCATTTACAGAAGCTACTGCTTTACTCTGATGCTTTTGCAAATATGTTTTACCTTCAGAGACTTTCATGGAACGGACTCTGACCAGTACTCTAGAATACAGCTTTCTATTAACTTTAAGATCATATCACTGACCTGGGTAAAAATTTCCAGAACTAATGGAAAAACTGGATTCAAGCAGAACAAGAATTAATTACATGGGGCTGAACAAACCGATGAGGATGATTACCATTTTCATGACTTTTTGTTTAAAACACTGCTGGTTCTTTAATGTTTTATTTCTCCAGATTTAAGGAAAACCTTTTCTTTCTACCCCCTCCTTCATCTTCCTATGACCTACAGCAATTTTAAAGAGTTCCCATGAACAAAGAGAAAACAATTACTGTTTCGAGCCACCCGATCTCCCCAGAATTTGAAAACTCTTAGTGATTATTCTTATTTTTGTGGCAATATAGTTATTTGCATAAGTTTAATAAGAATCTTTTCTCCTTGTAAGAGGACACAATTGGAATATTACCAAGGCCTTGACTAGAATGCCATATTTTAAAACAACGTGCGTAAAATCAAATATGACCAGACGGCTTTAAGAAACTAAAAGCTATTGACTGAATGCAGCCAATCATGGCTGTTGGAAAAAGAGCTTGTTACCTTGCTTATGGGTTCCAGACAGCCTTAACAAGTGAATTAGGAAGGCCACTTTCTGGCAGGCTCAGGAACCTGTGGATATTTGGGGAACCTCAAGAAGGGAGGAATTAACCCAAATGTATAGGTCTTACAGGCAAAGTCAGATGGCAGACTTGATGGTAAGTCCTTGGTTTGGGTTCCTAGCCTCAAGAGGTCTTTTAAGAGTTCAATCTAAAATTCCTTGTAAAAAGTTTCAGCAAAGCAAACTTTGAAAAGTCTGTACGGTCAATTGCTATTTTTACAGCACTTATACAAATAACCAAGCCAAGTTTAATGGGACTAGACTTATTTTGCAAACAAATTAGTCTTACTTTGATTGTTTCTGAGAGAAATAGGGTAACTATACAGAGAAAAATTTTGTGTCAATGGAAAACTGTAATAAACCCTTCTGGGTATCAGATTCCAGTCCCGTTACTTGTTTTTGAGGTTATGTTTTCTACCTGTAAACTAACCAGATCCTGAATTCTTCTAGTTTTCTCCACTGTCTGGCTATAACGTTCCAAAATAACCGATTTCCAATTTTCCAAAATGTCCAATTTTCTCCCACACTTCTGACTTGGAATCATTGTTCTTTTTCCAAAGCCATGCAAACTATAACTGGACAACTTGATGTAAACTTCAGAGACATCACCACAACAGCTCATGTCCGGAAAATCTTCATGCCTGCTGTTGTGGCCACTCAGGAAGATGACCAGAGACACTCAAACTGCAAACCAGGAAATCTGTCAGATTGCTACTCCCTGTCCTTATTCTATCTGAAAATGCTTTGAGTCCAATCTAGGAATCTTGACCAATGACTCACAGAACTCTGACTGGGTTTATAATTAGCTCTAATCATTAACCCTTCATTTTATTTTGTTTCCATAGAAATGCCTCTTACTGAAGACTCAACTGTGAAACCATCAACAAAATGAAACACAACCTACTGAACAGAGAGATATTGGCAAATGATATATCTGAGAAGGGGTTCATAATCAAAATATTTTTTTTTTTTTAAATTTTTTTTTCAACGCTTTTTATTTATTTTTGGGACAGAGAGAGACAGAGCATGAACGGGGGAGGGGCAGAGAGAGAGGGAGACACAGAATCGGAAACAGGCTCCAGGCTCCGAGCCATCAGCCCAGAGCCTGACGCGGGGCTCGAACTCACGGACCGCGAGATTGTGACCTGGCTGAAGTCGGACGCTTAACCGACTGCGCCACCCAGGCGCCCCCAAAATATTTTTTAAAAACCATATAGTTCACCACCAAAAACACCCAAACAACCTGATTTAAATTTTTTTTTTAACGTTTATTTATTTTTGAGACAGAGAGAGACAGAGCATGAACAGGGGAGGGTCAGAGAGAGAGGGAGACACAGAATCTGAAACAGGCTCCAGGCTCTGAGCTGTCAGCACAGAGCCCGACGTGGGGCTCGAACCCACGGACCGCGAGATCATGACCTGAGCCGAAGTCGGACGCTCAACCGACTGAGCCACCCAGGCGCCCCCAAACAATCTGATTTAAAAATGGGCAGAGGATGGGGCACCTGGGTGGCTCAGTCGATAAGGCGTCTGACCTCGGCTCAGATCATGATCTCACCGTTCATGGGTTCAAGCCCCGCGTCGGGCTCTGTGCTGACAGTTCAGAGCCTGCTTTGGATTCTGTGTCTCCCTCTCTCTGCCCCTCCCCCATTCACACTCTGTCTCTCTCTCTCAAAAATAAATAATCATAAAAATAAAAATAAAAATAAAAATAAAAATGGGCAGAGGACCTGAATATGTATTTTTCCTAAGCAGACATACAAATAGTCAATGGACACATGGAAACAGGCTCAACATCGCTATCATCAGGTAAATGCAAATTAAAATCACGATGAGGTATCACCTCCACCTGTCAGTATGGCTAGTAGTAAAAAGACAAGAAATAACAAGTGTTGGTGAGGACGTGGACAAAAGAAGACCCTCATGCACTGTTGGTTGGAATGTAAACTGGTATAGCCACTATGGAGAACAGTAGGGAGGTACCTCAAAAAATTACAAATAGAAATGCCATACAATCCGGCAATTTTACTTCTCAGTATGATTTAGTCAAAGAAAATGAAAATACTAATTAAAAAAGATATACCCCTGTGTTCATGGCAATATTATTTACAATAGCCAAGATCTGGAAATCATCTAGGTGTCCATCAATAGATGAATGAATAAAGACATGGTATATATGTATGTGTGTGTGTGTGTGTGTGTGTGTGTGTGTGTGTGTGTACACACACATACACATGAACCCACTCATTTAAAAAAGCCATAATAAATGAAATCTTGCTGTTAGCAACAACACGGATGGACCTAGAGGGTATTATGCAGCGTGAAATAAGTCAGACAGAAAAAGACAAACACCACATTCTTTCACTCATGTGTGGAATCTGAAAAACAAAACATATACACAAACAAAACCAGAAACAGATTCATGGATACAGAGAAGAAACTGGTGGTTGCTAAAGGAGAGAGGGGAAGGGCAATGGTCAAAATGGGTGGTATAACACCAGTTGGTATTACCAAATGGTATAACTTCCAGTTACAAAAAAAATAAAGCATGGGGATGTCATGTACAACATAGGGCACAGGGTCAATTATATCATAACGACTTTGTATGGTGACAGACGGTAACCAGACTT
Organism: Neofelis nebulosa; assembly: GCF_028018385.1. Taxonomy (NCBI): domain Eukaryota; kingdom Metazoa; phylum Chordata; class Mammalia; order Carnivora; family Felidae; genus Neofelis; species Neofelis nebulosa. The sequence goes on from NC_080789.1 coordinate 125,968,335, forward strand.
ATTGGGGCAAGCATTTCATAGTGTGCATAGATAGATGTCAAATCACCAGGTTGTATACCTGAAACTAAATAATATTGTATGTCATCTATACTTCGATTAAAATTTAACTGACTTATTTTCAAGGCTAAGAGACTAATTCAATAAAATACTGGAACGATCTACCAACTCAACTTCTGAATTGTGAAACCTCTTGGAGATTTCAAAGGCAGGCCTGGAGAGCAGAATATGCCACTCCAAGATGTGCCATTTGGGCATATTTATTATTTTGAATTAAAGTTACTCAAGAAACAGCTGGTACACGAAGGGTACTCCGACCCTCCTTTGTCCCCCTGAGGGCAGAAAATAAATCTCCTATTTGAAGGCACCCTCTCCGTGCCAAGAGAATAGAAAGCCTCCTTACCACCAAAGATAGGGAATTCAAGGCCAAAAATTCTGTGTGAACAAACCTTGTAATTTCTTCACTAATTTGCTACTTCAAGCCCAAACCCCTGTTCTGTCAATTCTTCACAAGTTTATTGTTTCTTTTTCTAAAAGGCATAAAAGCTGCCTGCTTTGGTCATTTACATGAGCCTCAGATTTTTATGGGTTCCCGTAGGCACAAAATTAAATTTGTTTTTTTTCCTGTTCATCTGTTTCAAGTCAATTTCATGATGAGACCAGCCAAAGAACCCAGAAGGGAAGAAAGAGAAAGTCTCCTTCCCCTCAGAATGCACAGGCACACATCAACTTCTTGTTTTTCTCCTTCTAAACAGCTCTAGCAATGCACAGGTAAAAGACAAGGAAAGAATAATAATTCAAAAATTCCTAGACTTCTTAGAATACTTAACCTACATCATCTTTTTTGCTCTTTCAGGCTCAGTGCCATCCAGGAGCTCTGGTGCTTTTGCAGTTGGGAGGTGAGGGCCACGTGGAGAATCTCCTGAAGCTAGAAAATGTGAATGGGTACAAAGACTCAAATATGTGCATTTAGTTTGTGGAGAGTTTCCACTTGCCCTCTTGAAGCCCTCTGATCCCAGGGCCAGATATCCAATTAGGAGTCCCACGTCACAGGACTGTTATTTATTTTAATCTCTTTCCTCCCAATATGCAAATAAAAACCTGCTCACAAGTTTCCCTAGCCTCTCCTACGGAGAGGTTTGCGATCTCACAGCTAAGTTCTTGCATTTTTAGACACTGCAGAAAAGGGACATAGGCATGTGCGTCCCCTTAGTAACTAGAGGTACTGTGCTAAGCAGTCTACGTGCTCTGTGATTTTTAAGAAAATTTCTCACAAATACCCGAAACGCAGGTATAATTTTTCTTAATTTTACAATTACCTAAGTTTGCCAATCACACAGTTATGAAGGGAACGGCCTTGTATTTAAAGTCAAGCCTGACTGGAGCCGAACACTTGCTCTCAACCACATTCAGAAAAAAAGTGAAATTGTGGGAAAACCCTGCACAAGTCTGAGAGATCGTTTTGGTTTGAAGGAAGGGAGGAAAGGACACAGAGGGAGTGCACACAATTTCAGTCATAAAGAATATTCAAGTTTGGGGCACCTGGGGGGCTCAGGTGAGCATCTGACTCTAGATTTTGGCTCAGGTCATGATCCCAGGGTTGTGGGATGGAGCCTCACGTTGGGCTCCATGCTGAGTGTGGAGTCTGCTTAAGATTCTCCCTCTCTTTCCCTGTGCCCCTCCCCCACAAGTGTGCGTTTGTGTGCGCACGCACGCACGCGCACGTGTGCTAAAAAATTAAAAAAAAAGAATATTCAAATTTAAGAAACTTAACAATGCAACAATACCAGAATTCATATATAGACAACAAACATACTAGTCAGATTCACATTTTTTTTGCCTTCGGCAGTGAAAAAGTAACTACCTATACCAAACTTTAGGAACTTATTAATTTCATTTTAATCTAAGATAAGAATTAACTGTATGGTTTATAAATGTGTTTTTGTACATTTGGGATTTGCAGTGGCTTTAAAAAAGTACAGTGATATAAAAACTGAAATCCATACTTGATTAGAACAAAAAAAATAAGGACCATATAGCTTATTCAGCATCCTAAAAAGTTATTCCATAACACATTTACGTACACACATAAATGTATCCGTATACATATGTGTATATAAAGGATCCTACCCATTCATATTATTGTCC